>NC_030441.2:20184621-20187121 GCF_001660625.3 Ictalurus punctatus | reverse complement strand
GTGATGAGCACGTGACGAGCACGTGAGGAGCACGTGACGAGCACGTGACGAGCACGTGACGAGCACGTGAGGAGCACGTGACGAGCACGTGACGAGCATGTGACGAGCATGGGTGAGTGGCTCATCCTGTCAAAGAACCTTCTAGATGACAATCAGTTTGATGAACGGAATTGAGGCGAAATTGAAAAGGGTGTTGGAGAATGTTCCTCAGCAGTTTCTGAGTCATCCTCGCCGATTGCTAATCCTCTCAGTTTTGAGAGAGCACTGGGGTAAACGTTAGGCAAGCGGTGTGTACAGAAGAAGGCCAGGTTATGTAAAGAGCTCGTTATTCCAGAACAAACAGAGCGGAGTACAGAGCAGTGCTTTTCTGCTTTGGATAACTGCATGAAGTGTAAAGACTTCGAGGCAGTAGTACAGGTGTTCAGACGGGGGAATGCGTTCCTCATACAAGAGAGGGATGAGAAGAAGTGTGAGATCGATGAGATGAATGCTAAGCTGGCGAAGGAATGTGTTGACCATAAACGCACTGCTATCTCCGCTCAGAAAACCTGTGAGCAGCACTCCAGTGACTCTCTCCAAGCCAAGACTGAGGCTTCTGAAAAACACAGACTGTGTTTTCTAAATCAGAGAAGCGCTTAAAAAGCTTAACTGCTGATCAAGGACATGGTCTCTGGCTTCCTCATCCTCCTGTGATGTGCAGCAGCACTCACAGTGCCATGAGACCCGGATCTTTCCTAAGCCCAGAGGAACAGGGAAACCTGTTGCCGTCCTTCATATCATTTTGTTCCATCGGCCCGCCAGCGATAAGTCACACATCTGCTTGGAGGCTCCGAGCACTTGTGGACCTGTGAACTGTGATAAAACCGAGTGTACTTGTATCAGAATGATGAAATGCACACAGTTGCAGATAAAGAAGCTAAATGACAGAGAATGCTAAACGTTATGCTCATGGTACTTTAGAGCTTATTCCTACTGACGTCAGTCTTTCTGTGGGGTAGACAGACTAGAACTACACTACTGTTACAAGGTTCATGTACATATGTAAGCATTTTGCACATTCTTCTTCCGTAGACTTCGAACTTCAGTCCGATTGTAATGCTCAAGATTGCTCACAGTTCCACTTTTAGAGTCGATTTATAAAGGGAAGGGTTTGAGTCTCTTATAGTCTTCATTTTTAGGGGGTACCTGGGTAAGTACAGTGTACATGCAGAACATTTCAGATCTTAGATCTCTTTTTTATGTTGGTGAGAGAGTGCAACTTAAATAATAATAATAATAATAAAAATCCCCTCCCTTTCAGGTTGAATATCTGTGGTGGAGGACCAGATACAAACCTGAAAGTTTCACAGAAATAAGGTGTAGATTTCATGGAGGTACAGTGTTCAGTTGGGTGTTGTACAGAGTTATAAACAGAGCTGTGACGATGTTTCTCCTGTGATGAAAGTGACTACAGCTCAGAGGAGCACAGCTGTGCAGCACAGCTGTGTTATACCCCGACTCAGTCTCCTGATTCTTCACTCCTCGTACTTCTGATCAAACTGCAGGGTTCTGATGGTCATCCAGAAAGATTTACAACAACAATCGACAAGAAAAGTGTGTGTGTGTGTGTGTGTGTGTGTGTGTGTGTGTGAGCAGTGTTTATAGTAGTGATTAATATAAATTTCACAAGGGAAAATGATACTGTTATATAACACTATCTTGAGGAGAGATGATATCTACACACACACACACACACACACACACACACACACACACACACACACACTGTATGAGATATATACATGCTCATTTCCTGCCCCAGTGAATTGTGGGAAATGGAGGTGAATCACAGCTAGAAATAGTTTATGACAGAAATATTTGACTATAATTTATTTCTTACAGAATTTCAGATAAACATTCTAATATTTACACATTATAGATTTGAATCTGAAGTTATGTTCTTTTCAGTGAGTCAGATAATTTGACTCAGTTGATCAATAAGAGTCGACTCTTTCAGCTCTCAAATGACTCCTTGCATTTTTCTAAAGTCTGTGACATTTAGATGAGTGATTGATAAGTGATTGATGATTAGAGATTGATGATGAGTGATTGATGATGAGTGATTGATGAAGAGTAATCAGTGGATGAGTGATGATTAGAGACGAGTGATTGATGAGTGATTGATGATGATTAGAGATTGATGATGAGTGATTGATAAGTGATTGATGATGAGTGATTGATGATTATTAGTGATTGATGAAGAGTAATCAGTGGATGAGTGATGATTAGAGATGAGTGATTGATGATGATTAGTGATTGATGATGAGTGATTGATGATGAGTGATTGATGATGATTAGTGATTGATGATGAGTGATTGATGATGAGTGATTGATGAAGAGTAATGAGTGGATGAGTGATGATTAGAGACGAGTGATTGATGAGTGATTGATGATGAGTGATTGATGATGATTAGTGATTGATGATGAGTGATTGATGATGAGTGATTGATGAAGAGTAATG
>NC_030441.2:20174621-20179621 GCF_001660625.3 Ictalurus punctatus | reverse complement strand
CAGCGCTTCCTCCACATCATCCTCACTGCTGCTGTCATTAGGGTCTGCTAACTGCAGGCGCGCACACACACACACACACACACACACACAGATTACTGTGTCGCCCCCCAGTGGACACAGATTTTAATGCTGCAGATACACAAAGCTTTATGGTGCTCAAGCAGCGCAGCTGCAAATCACAGGTTTATTTATATTAATGCGCTCGTTCTAATGCGTTATGGTTTCTATGGTAACAGCTGGTTCACAGGGACGTGTACCTGTTCTGGACCGTACAGCTGGTCTGCGTACTCGTTCAGCAGGCTGTAGGCCTCGGCGGTGCATCGGCGCTCCTTCATGTTACAGGTGATGAGGATGCCCTGCATGCCTGGCTCCAGCTCCCTGCCACCTCTCCGCCGCTTTCCGCCCGCCTGGGGGGCACCATACCTCCTCTTCCTCCTCTTCCTCCCGTCCTCCACGCTGTCAGACATCACCTGCTCAACACCACAGACTCATTTACAGTTCTGGATTCTGATTGGTCAGAAGATGTTGAATTACTTTCTATAACAGCAGTGCAGCGCCACAGCACAGCGTTATATTCCTGTAGTAACCGCTCATTCACAGAGGACAGATCACAAAGGTGTGTTATTGTTCATGTGCTGAAGTTTTCTGTAAGATGTTTCTGTAATGTGAAAGGAAGGAGTCTCCAGTGTCAGCGCGTTGTTACAGTCAGGGGTGAAGCTGTAAATTTACGTTCTCCCCAAACCTTCAGCACAGAGGACTTTACACTTCTTTACTGTTTCTCTTTTTTCCTCTCTTACTAACTTCAAGAGAGAGGGAATAAAGAGAGGGAATAAAGAGAGGGAATAGAGAGAGGGAATAAAGAGAGGGAATAAAGAGAGGGAATAGAGAGAGGGAATAAAGAGAGGGAATAAAGAGAGGGAATAAAGAGAGAATAAAGAGAGGGAATAAAGAGAGGGAATAAAGAGGGAATAGAGAGAGGGAATAGAGAGAGGGAATAAAGAGAGAGAATAAAGAGAGGGAATAAAGAGAGGGAATAAAGAGAGGGAATAAAGAGAGGGAATAAAGAGAGGGAATAAAGAGGGAATAGAGAGAGGGAATAAAGAGGGGGAATAAAGAGAGGGAATAAAGAGGGAATAAAGAGAGGGAATAAAGAGAGGGAATAAAGAGAGGGAATAAAGAGAGGGAATAAAGAGAGGGAATAAAGAGAGGGAATAAAGAGAGGGAATAAAGAGGGAATAGAGAGGGGGAATAAAGAGAGGGAATAAAGAGAGAGAATAAAGAGGGAATAAAGAGGGAATAGAGAGAGGGAATAAAGAGAGAGAATAGAGAGAGGGAATAGAGAGAGGGAATAGAGAGAGGGAATAGAGAGGGGGAATAAAGAGGGGGAATAAAGAGGGGGAATAAAGAGAGGGAATAAAGAGGGAATAGAGAGAGGGAATAAAGAGGGGGAATAAAGAGAGGGAATAAAGAGAGAGAATAAAGAGGGAATAAAGAGGGAATAGAGAGAGGGAATAAAGAGGGGGAATAAAGAGAGGGAATAAAGAGAGGGAATAAAGAGAGGGAATAAAGAGAGAGAATAAAGAGGGAATAAAGAGGGGGAATAAAGAGGGGGAATAAAGAGAGGGAATAAAGAGAGGGAATAAAGAGAGGGAATAAAGAGGGAATAAAGAGAGGGAATAAAGAGGGGGAATAAAGAGAGGGAATAAAGAGGGAATAAAGAGAGGGAATAAAGAGAGGGAATAAAGAGAGGGAATAAAGAGAGGGAATAAAGAGAGGGAATAAAGAGGGAATAGAGAGAGGGAATAAAGAGGGGGAATAAAGAGAGGGAATAGAGAGAGGGAATAAAGAGGGGGAATAAAGAGGGGGAATAAAGAGGGGGAATAAAGAGAGGGAATAAAGAGGGAATAGAGAGAGGGAATAAAGAGGGGGAATAAAGAGAGGGAATAAAGAGAGAGAATAAAGAGGGAATAAAGAGGGAATAGAGAGAGGGAATAAAGAGAGAGAATAGAGAGAGGGAATAAAGAGGGGGAATAAAGAGGGGGAATAAAGAGAGAGAATAAAGAGGGAATAAAGAGGGAATAGAGAGAGGGAATAAAGAGAGAGAATAGAGAGAGGGAATAAAGAGGGGGAATAAAGAGAGAGGGAATAAAGAGGGGGAATAAAGAGGGAATAGAGAGAGGGAATAGAGAGAGGGAATAGAGAGAGGGAATAGAGAGAGGGAATAAAGAGGGGGAATAAAGAGGGGGAATAAAGAGGGGGAATAAAGAGAGGGAATAAAGAGGGAATAGAGAGAGGGAATAAAGAGGGGGAATAAAGAGAGGGAATAAAGAGAGAGAATAAAGAGGGAATAGAGAGAGGGAATAAAGAGAGAGAATAGAGAGAGGGAATAAAGAGGGGGAATAAAGAGGGGGAATAAAGAGAGAGAATAAAGAGGGAATAAAGAGGGAATAGAGAGAGGGAATAAAGAGAGAGAATAGAGAGAGGGAATAAAGAGGGGGAATAAAGAGAGGGAATAAAGAGAGAGAATAAAGAGGGAATAAAGAGGGAATAGAGAGGGAATAGAGAGAGGGAATAAAGAGAGGGAATAGAGAGAGGGAATAAAGAGAGGGAATAAAGAGAGGCTGGTGCGGGAACAGGAGCTAACTTGTTTCACGACCATAGAATGTAGTGAGAAATGGATAATAACTATGACGTGCTGCTGTTTAATACATAATAAACTAATTGTTGGTAAATTGCTGTGATGCAAGAGGAATAAAACACTCAAAGACGTGCTGTTATAGGAAACTAATCACTCTCTCACGCGCGCAGACGCGCGCAGACGCACGCAGACGCGCGCAGACACACGCAGACGCGCGCAGACACACGCAGACGCGCGCAGACACACGCAGACGCGCGCAGACACACGCAGACGCAGACACACGCAGGATAATTACTTCCATAATTTTGAAAGCTTTCAGTCTATCTGCTTTATAAACTCTACACTCTCAAGCCTCCTATGCAGGATAAATCATAAATACATATAAATATCTCACTCTGTGTGTGTGTGTGTGTGTGTGTGAGAGAGAGAGAGAGAGAGAGAGAGAGAGAGAGAGAGAGAGAGAGAGAGTTCGCTTACCCGCTATAAATCCGCTGGATCAGTCCCTGCACCCCGCAGTAAGAAGCGACTCCCCTGTGTTTGTGTACTGTAGAGGAATACAGCAGTAATGCTGTAAACACGCTCGGAGTATAACCACGCGGACACACAGGTAGCGCTGTGCCTCTGCGCATGCGCACTGTAACCTCAGCGCATACGGTCTCTCGTTTGGGACAGTCTTCATCAATTACAAAAACGCGTTTCCCGACAGACTCTTCCAGACTCGAAATAACCAATAAAAGGGTTTAATTTCATTTAATTTAAAGGTGAATTAAACAGTAAACATATGAAACGCTTTGGTTTTTGATTCAGTAGAGTGAGCAGGTTTGGGGAGTAACGGAATATATGTAATCAGGACACAAACACAGGTGACTACTGCGTTACAGAACAAAGTCATCAGATTACAGGTGCATTCAGTGAAAAATCAGAATATTCTCAGGACTGAGTGAAACAACGCCCATGTGCATATAAGGTCATTTTAATGTCATGTTGTCGCACTGCTTCGTATTACATGACCACTCTAATGACGCAGAAGGTTCGCTCACGGCATCTAATATTTTATTTTATTCCATTCCATGGACATTCAAGAGAATACAGGAATGCTTTTTAAACGTGAGCAGAGTGAGCCCCATTTTATTTATATATATTTATGTGATGTTAACAGTGTGTATGTTTCACTGCATTAAAGTCTGCATTCAATCCAACACTGTTTTGAACACCATTAAGTTTACAGCGAGACAGGTTTAGAGTGAGACAGGTTTAGAGTGAGACAGGTTTAGAGTGAGAGGTTTACAGTGAGACAGGTTTAGAGTGAGAGGTTTAGAGTGAGAGGTTTACAGTGAGACAGGTTTACAGTGAGACAGGTTTAGAGTGAGACAGGTTTAGAATGAGAGGTTTAGAGTGAGACAGGTTTAGAGTGAGAGGTTTACAGTGAGACAGGTTTAGAGTGAGACAGGTTTACAGTGAGACAGGTTTACAGTGAGACAGGTTTACAGTGAGAGGTTTACAGTGAGACAGGTTTACAGTGAGACAGGTTTAGAGTGAGACAGGTTTAGGGTGAGACAGGTTTAGAGTGAGACAGGTTTAGAGTGAGACAGGTTTAGAATGAGAGGTTTAGAATGAGACAGGTTTAGAGTGAGACAGGTTTAGAATGAGAGGTTTAGAATGAGAGGTTTAGAATGAGAGGTTTAGAGTGAGACAGGTTTACAGTGAGACAGGTTTAGGGTGAGACAGGTTTACAGTGAGACAGGTTTAGAGTGAGACAGGTTTAGAATGAGAGGTTTACAGTGAGACAGGTTTAGAGTGAGACAGGTTTACAGTGAGACAGGTTTAGAGTGAGACCGGTTTACAGTGAGACAGGTTTACAGTGAGACAGGTTTAGAGTGAGATGGGTTTACAGTGAGACAGGTTTAGAGTGAGACAGGTTTACAGTGAGACAGGTTTACAGTGAGACAGGTTTAGAGTGAGACAGGTTTACAGTGAGACAGGTTTAGAGTGAGACAGGTTTACAGTGAGACAGGTTTACAGTGAGACAGGTTTACAGTGAGAGGTTTAGAGTGAGAGGTTTAGAGTGAGACAGGTTTAGAATGAGAGGTTTAGAGTGAGACAGGTTTAGAGTGAGACAGGTTTAGAATGAGAGGTTTAGAGTGAGACAGGTTTAGAGTGAGACAGGTTTACAGTGAGACAGGTTTACAGTGAGACAGGTTTAGAGTGAGACAGGTTTAGAGTGAGAGGTTTAGAGTGAGACAGGTTTACAGTGAGAGGTTTACAGTGAGACAGGTTTACAGTGAGACAGGTTTAGAGTGAGACAGGTTTAGGGTGAGACAGGTTTAGAGTGAGACAGGTTTAGAGTGAGACAGGTTTAGAG
>NC_030441.2:20142121-20169621 GCF_001660625.3 Ictalurus punctatus | reverse complement strand
CCTAACGACAGCCAAGAACCCTTAAGAGTTCTAGAGCGCTGACCATTTAATACTGAACTAACTGCCTGTTCTCTCTCTCTCTCTCGGTTTATGAAGGTGTGAATGGTTTATTAATAGATAATGTTAAGTGTTACTGCAGGTTAATTTCCCGTTGTTGTTTCAGATGGAGCTGCGGTGGTTTGGGGGTTTGGGGGTTCGGTTTAGACCGAGTGTAGCACGTCGATTCAATTATTTACTGATATTTTATCCTTTTAAAGTTTCATGTCCATTTCATCTGAATGAAAGTGGATGTATTGAATAAGTTTTTTCAGTACTGTTGCACATGTCATTTATCTGTTAATCAGAATAAAAGGTTCCATCAAAGATACTGAGATTTTTATTTTTTAAATGAACTCTAATTTAATTTAATTTCGGTACAAATATAATATAAAGCTCATTCAGCTATCCAGGACAAACTTTCTCATTTTCCCCACACCCTCGTTCACGCCCCCTTGTGTTCACGTATAGCATTTCCTGAACAAGGAGCGACGCTACTGAGGAATCAGGATCAGCCACGACCCTGACCTGAACTGATAAAGCAGTTACTTAAGATGAATAAATTAATATGATGTATTCTTTTGCTGTTATTCTTTTTCATCTAATCCATGAGAATACATTTATTTAATGTTATTTATTTGTTCATCACATTTACGTACACACAGCTGTACGCCCTGTTTTACTCGTCCATGACCACGCTCACCAACGAAGAACATCCCAAATCACCAAAACTGTAAACCCCTCCAAATTTAACACAACAAGACAGAAATAAAGGTGAATTAAACATAAAATATATTAAATATGTTGGCTTTTAATTAATCCCGGAGTGTAAATCTGAATTTTATTAAATTTAAGGTCATTTACAATAAAAATAATCCAAATATAAAACAATTACAAAACATTTTAATTCATCACACGCAACACTGAAAATACAAACACCTCTAAGGCAATTTACCGCAAGTTTAACATTTACAATTTAAAATATATAAAAATAACCGAAAGTGAACATGAATGAGCAAATACTCAGAATGTTAATAAAAAATGCATAAAAAAGAAAACAAAGTATTCATGTACATAATTATTAGATTTTCATTTGAGTGATTAGAGCAGAAACTGACGACTACACCGAATAAATTTACATCTCATTCCAAATGATCACAAAAATATTATTAAAAAATAAAAAAGTAAAGTAAACAGTTAGAAAAATTCATCATTTTACATTTAACAAACTCTATAAACTGTTTATGATGTTACACACACACACACACACACACACACACACACACACACACACACAGCTGCCTTTAGCGAATGTATAGAGGAACATTTTCTCACATTTCACACACAGAAATCACCTGATTCAGTGAGACAGGTAGAGAGAGAGAGACAGGTTTGGAGTGAGAGACAATTCTGTGAGTGAGACAGATTTAGGGTGGGACAAACAGGTTTGAAGTGAGTGAAACAGGTTTAGGTGAGAGACAGACAGGTTTAGGGTGAGACAGGCTTAGGGTGAGAGACCGTTCTGTGATTGAAACAGATTTAGGGTGGGACAGACAGACAGGTTTGGAGTGAGTGAGACAGGTTTAGGGTGAGAGACAGACAGGTTTAGGGTGAGACAGGTTTAGGGTGAGAGACCGTTCTGTGAGTGAAACAGATTTAGGGTGGGACAGACAGACAGGTTTGGAGTGAGTGAGACAGGTTTAGGGTGAGAGACAGACAGGTTTAGGGTGAGACAGGTTTAGAGTGAGAGACCGTTCTGTGATTGAAACAGATTTAGGGTGGGACAGACAGACAGGTTTGGAGTGAGTGAGACAGGTTTAGGGTGAGAGACAGACAGGTTTAGGGTGAGACAGGTTTAGAGTGAGAGACCGTTCTGTGAGTGAAACAGATTTAGGGTGGGACAGACAGACAGGTTTGGAGTGAGTGAGACAGGTTTAGGGTGAGAGACAGACAGGTTTAGGATGAGACAGACAGACAGGTTTGGAGTGAGTGAGACAGGTTTAGGGTGAGAGACAGACAGGTTTAGGATGAGACAGACAGGAAGTCATCGGAAGTTTCTGGAAGCCGCTGTACTCAGGTTGAAGCCCAGCGCTGAAGTGTTTCTGCTGACAGCTGAGGACTTAATCAGTGCCGACTCCCACTTAAAGAAGCCACACCCATTTATACGATTGGTGGAGCCTGGATGAGTTGAGTCGCGAGGGGCGGGGCCTGAGCGCCTACTCCCCGCACAGGTGTAGAAGGCCCGGCCATGGTTCGGTCCACCATTACACACAGTCAACCTCCTTGACCGCCGGCCACAATCACACAGCGGAGCCGTGATCTTAAGCCCACCCCTTGGAGGTGGGAGGGGCAACTGCTTAGAGGAGGAGGAGAGTGATGATTGGTTAACAGAGCAAGAAGGTCGGGTTTGGTTGATAGAAAAGGAGGAGTGAGCGGATTGGTTCATGGAGATATAGGAGAGAGCTGATTGGTTGGGAGAGATGGAATTGTGTGACTGGTTGATAGAATAATAGGAGCAAGCAGAGTGGTTAACAGAGACAGAGGAGAGTTTTGACTGGTTTATAGGGATAGAGGAGCAAGCTGATTGGTTGACGGCGACGGCGGGCCGAGCTGATTGGTTGATGGCGACGGCGGGCCGAGCTGACTGGTTGACTGTTGATGACAGATCGAAGGAAGGAGCATGAAACACTGAACAGGAGGAGGAGGAGGAGGAGGAGGACTGATGTGATTGGTCATTGTAAATGGAGAAAGGGATTGTGGGAGTTGTTCTTGTGCCGAATCCTTTCAGAGATCTGATTGGGTCTTTAATTGAACAAGGGGGGTTGGAGTTAAGTGGGCGTGGCTTTGTCTTACACACATGAGAGGTGGAGTCATGGGGCACGTTTTCAGAGAAGTCCTCTAATATCACGTCGTCATAGGAACCAGACTCCCCGAATTCCGTCAACACAAAGTCCTCCGGCCAATCAGACACTGGCGTGTCCAGGCATGACACATGTGTAACGGGTGTGTCCGGGCGTGACGCGTGTGTGACGGTCAGTGTGTGCAGCGGGGTGGTGATGGAGGACAGGACGGTGTGCAGGGACACCAGACTCTGACACACACTCGTGTGTGATGATGTCACAGTGTGTAACCCTGTGTGTGTGTCGCCGATGTGTGTCGGCTGCTTCTCTTCCCACTTGTTACACACAAGTCCTTCAGCACACACACCTCGCACCGGCGCTCCAGACTTCAGCGGTGCCTGAAAGAGAGAGAGGGAGAGAGAGAGAGCGAGAGACAGGATGACCTCATATTATATTAAATCAGGATTTTAGATGGAAAGCTGAATGGTGATTCCTGGATTGTGGAATTCCGAGGTCACCTGTGCAGGTCTCTGAGGGACAGGAGAGGACCTGAAGGAGACCCACTCACCCTGCTCAGAGATTTAGTTATTTTCATCGTGCAGCCGTCTCTGATCATGCGCCAGGCCAATCGAGCCGTGTTCCGGGCATCGTCCAGACCTACACACACGCACACGCGTGAATTTAAGCTGCAACAGCACTCAGCGTGCGTGTGTGTGTGTGTGTGTGTGTGTGTGTGTACCGGAGTGTTCTCGCCCAGAGAACTCAATGCCCAGGTCCTGCAGGGCTCCGTTAAGGCCTTTGGGTTTGCGGTAGTAGAAAATCTGTAGATAAGTAGACAAGAAAGTTTAATTATCAGTGTGAGACACACACACGTACTGTACAGGTGTGTGTGTGTGTGTGTGTGTGTGCGTGTGTGTTTTTACCCTGTATGTAGCTCGAAGGTCAATCCAGCTATTCAGAGCCTCAGGTTTAGAGATCTGCTTGCGTTTACACTCGTACTGCAAACACACACCGAGATCCCAATCTGTATTAACACACACACCCATGTGAATTTAAGCAAAACAACAGCACTCGGTGTGACTCTGAGTGTGTGTGTGTGTGTGTGTGTGTGTGTGTGTGTGTGTGTGTGTGTGTGTTACCTGACCAGGTGAGGAAGGCACAGGGTTTCCCCGACACAGCGGGGTGTGTCTGTGTGTAATCTCTCGGGAACACCACGTCTCTTTCCTGCTGCAGTGTGTGAAGCCAGCGTGTAAACCGGGACAGGCAGATCTGCAGAGGAAGCCCTGCCTCCACCTGCTCCTGTTGACCAATCACAGACCAGCATTTTAAATATGGACATGCTTCAGTTACATTTTGCTCATAAGAATATTTCAATACTTCTGGATCTGACGGTATGTGTGTATGTAGACAGGCAGAGAGAGACAGACAGGTGGAGCGACAGACAGACAGACAGACAGAGAGAGACAGGTGTGTGTGTGTGTGTGTGTGTGTGTGTGTGTGTGTGTGTGTGTGTGTGTGTGTGTACCTGTGTAATGCCGGTGAGTTCTGTACAGAAGGAGGAGAGAACCGGGTGTTCCTGCGGCTGGACGTATGAGTGGAACTCAGACTCTATCTGTCCGGTGTGTGTGTTCATCAGTACAGCGGGGAACTCGACTGAAACCAGGACAAGAACACAACACACACACACACACACACACACACACACACACACACACACACACACACACACACGAGGAGATTGGAGAAGATGTGAGAAGACGTGAGGAGATTAGAGGAGATGTGAGGAGACGTGAAGAGACATATGTCAGGAGGACTTACTGATCTCCTGTCCATGATTGTTCTTCTCCCTCCAGCACGTTGACTCAAAGTCAATGACGATCAGATATGAGAACAGCTGATCTGTATAAACACACACACACACACACACACACACACACACACACACACACACACGGTTGTTAGTGATTGAACGATGTAACCGAGGTGAGGTGAAGGTGTGTGTTTGTGCTCTTACTTGAAGCAGATGTGTGTGAAAGAGAGCTGGAGGATGGAGTGCGCTTCCTGATAAGCCCCAGCTCCCTGACAGAGACAGAGGGACAGACACAGACACACACACACACACACACACACACACACACACACACACACACACTTTTGAATAAAAGCTCATTCATATATTATTATTATTATTAATCACAGCCAATAAACAGTATTTACACCACAGCACAGTTTAATTCTCTGCTCTGATTGGTCAGAAGGTGGGCATTAATGTAACAGAACAATAAACAGATGAAACACATTCTGTAATAAAGTTTATTATTATTTACACTTAAATTACAGCTTTTCACCCATCCCTGACCATTACTCTTACATTAACATAAACCACTCAACAGAATCATTTTACCAGATATTCACTGTGTGTGTGTGTGTGTGTGTGTGTGTGTGTGTGTGTGTGTGTATGTGTGTGTATGTGTGTGTGTGTGTGTTGTACTTGGCCAGTTTCTTTGTTGACATGGTGTCCAGTCTCAGTCGTGGCTCTTAATATATAATAAATACGTCATCACACAATTTATTTATAAACACTTCCATTAAACATTTAAACCATTAAAACTATAAAGATATAAACATTATAATTTTAATCTCACCGCCGCATAGCTGTAACACACCCGGAGTCCCGGGGAAGGGTTTAAACGCGCCACTTCCGCACTGCGTCACTTCCGGTTCTGGTGCTCTGAGCTCGGCTGTGTAGGTCTGTTCAGGCTGAGTAATGGATGGATACACACGGATACATACACACACACACACACACACACACACACCGGTGAGTTTCTGCCGCATTATTAACACACTGTGTGTTTAATTAAATAAAAGTGAAATTAAACTCGTATGATGTTTTGGTCGCGCGCTGTTTATGTGGTCGGTTGTTGATGTGATGTGTAAGGGAGTGTATTTACACTAACAGAACTAACACTAACACACTAGGTAGTGAACACTGTTAGGGTTAGTTGTATTTACACTAACACTAACACACTAGGTAGTGAACACTGTTAGGGTTAGTTGTATTTACACTAACACTAACACACTAGGTAGTGAACACTGTTAGGGTTAGTGCAGTGTGTGTGATTTGAGATGTGTAGTATATTCACTGTAAAGGGAATACAATTTAACTGATGTGTAATCTACTGCATAATACAACTTTTTTACAAGTTACTTTGTCTGTCTACCTGTCTGTCTGTTTACTTGTCTGTCTACCTGTTTACCTGTCTGTCTGCCTACCTTTTACCTGGCTGTCTGCCCATTTGTCTGTCTGCCTGCCTGTCTGCTTACCTATCTGCTTACCTGTCTGTCTGTCTGCCTAAATGCTTGTCTGCCTGTCTGTCTATCTGCCCATTTATCTGTATGCCTGCCTGTCTGCTTACCTGTCTGCTTGCCTGTCTGTCTGCCCATTTATGTCTGCTTGCCTGCCTGTCTGCTTACCTGTCTGCTTGTCTGCCTGTTTACCTGTCTGCCGGTCTGTCTGCCTACCTGTCTGCTTGCCTGCCTACCTGTCTGCTTGCCTGCCTACCTGTCTGCTTGCCTGCCTACCTGTCTGTCTCTCTGTCTGCTTGCCTGCCTGCCTGCCTGTCTGTCTGTTTACCTGTCTGTCTATCTGTCTGCCTGTCTATCTGTCTGTCTCCTAGGTAACAGTGTCTGTAAGTCATGGAGGAAGTGATGGGCTTTAAACAGAAACGAGACTCCTCTGCATCCTGTATGTAAAATGATATCATTCCAAAATATGTCTGTCTACAGATCTGTCTGTCCATCTGTCTGTCCTTTTGACTACTCGTCTGTCTAAACTTCTCTCTCTCTCTCAGTGTGTGATGCGGTGTGTAAGAAGTTGAAGGTGAATGGAGAACATGATGAACTCCTACAGGTTAGCGATCATTTCTGTCACTCCCTCTTCAAGTGCACTAACCCCATGAGCCCTAACCCTGTGACGTCTGCAGGATGAGGACACGCCCCGTCTCTCTCGTCCTGATGATCAGCTCTGCGACAGGATCAGCGTGAGGGACGTGTCCGAGTTACTGCAGTATGTCATGCTGAGGAAACACCATGATGTGAAGAAACCCAGGTCTCTCTCTCTCTCACACACACACACACACACACACACACACACACACACACACAGTTCAGTTCCCTAAGCTCTACACAAGTGCACGACATGGTGTATAAAATGGTGTGTGTGTGTGTGTGTTGGTGCAGTTGGTGTCGTCTCCATCAGGAGGACAGGGTGGAGAGGGTGCACGTGGCCGTGTTCGAGGGCGTGGCCCAGCTCCACTTCTACTCACACTACTCTCAGTTCAAACACCTCCGCTCCAAGTACAGTACTGTAAGTGCACTAAGTCACGCTCCAGACAAAAGCAGCCTGTTTTCATGGTAACTGAAAACTTGATCCAGTCCTAGCTTTCTAGGATTAGCTTATCCTGGATAAACACTGGATAAGATTGTGGTTTAGGACACAGCCCACGACTGTGTGTGATTGGCTGACGCTCTCTGATGATGTCATTTTGTTTTTTGTTACCCTCTCACAGAGATGTACCCTAGCGCCCTCCTCAGGCGACCTCCTGTCCGAACTCTTCAACTGTGACCTCTCAGCTCCTGACGCCTCAGCCGTGTCTAGTTCAGCGTTCCACACAGTGCCCCCTACAGGTCTGTTCAATCACACTGGAGTTTCATTTTGTATTTAAGCACACTGAGTGTGTGTGTGTGTGTGTGTGTGTGTGTGTGTGTAGCTGACGTGGGGTATCACCCCGTGGTTCAGCGCTACGGTGTGAAGAAGAAAGGGATGAGCAGCTACCTGCTGACTGAGCGGGAGAGGATTAAGAAGAACTTCCCTGTGAAAGGTGAGAGAAACTATTAATAATAATAATAATAATAATAATAATAAATGATCATTTCTATTATTAATAATTATTGACACAAACTTGCAGTAAAGCACATTTCCCTGTATCCTCTGCACAGGTGGGCGGGGCTTCGAGTCGTTTGTCTGTACGCAGGCTGATGATCACGTGACCGACAGCAGCCCTCTGTATGGTCTGGACTGTGAGATGGTGAGACATGGAGGAGAAGCTATACTACCCATAATGCACCAGTAGATAGAAACATAGTGGTGTAATCTGTGTGTGTCAGTGTATCACACAGGAAGGTCCAGAGCTGACCCGTGTTGCCGTGGTGACCAGCAAGGGTCAGTGTGTATTAGACGAGCTGGTGAAACCATTTAACACCGTCATCAACTACTGCACCAGGTATTACACACACTCTCTGTCTCTCTCACACACACACACCCACACACTGAGGTCTGATGTTCCTCTGTCAGGTTCTCAGGGATCACTCGCTCCATGCTGAAGGATGTAACAACACGACTTCATGACGTCCAGACGAAAGTCGTGGCTCTGTTGCCAGGAAACGCAGTGCTGGTTGGCCACTCCCTCGACAACGACCTGCGCGCCCTCAGAGTGAGACTACCAACTGTCTGTCTCTCTCTGTCTGTCTCTCTGTCTGTCTGTTTTATTAAAGCCATAATGTTAGTATCTATAAGTTACTCTGCAAACAAATCACTAACTGGTGTGTGTGTGTGTGTGTGTGTGTGTGTGTGTGTGTAGCTGATCCACCCACACGTGATTGACACGTCACTGCTCTACCGCAAAGAGTTTGGACAAAGATTCAAGCTGAAGCTGTTAGCTGAGATCATTCTGAAGTAAGGCATACACACACACACACACACACACACACACACACACACACACACACACACACACAGTTAATACAGTTTACAGATAAATGTGTTGTGTGTGTGTGTGTGTGTGTGTGTGTGTGTGTGTGTGTGTGAGGAGGGAGATTCAGAGTGAACAGAGGGGAGGTCATGACCCATGTGAGGATGCGCATGCTGCTCTGGACCTCGCTCAATATTTCATCACCAAGGGACCGAGACAGGTAAAGAACTACACTACCCATAATCCCTCACTGAGACTGAACTACACTACCCATAATCCCTCACTGAGCCTGAACTACTCTACCCACAAGCCCTCACTGAGATGGAATTACACTACCCACAATCCCTCACTGAGACTGAACTACATTCAACACTGCTCATCCCCACTATGAAGCATGATGGCGGTACTATCATATTATGGGGATGCTTCCTATCTCAGTCTCGCTCTCCTGTCTCTCGCTCTCCTCTCTCTCTCCTGTCTTCCTCTCTCTCTCCTGTCTTTCTCTCTCTCTCCTGTCTTTCTCTTTCTCTCTCTCTCCTGTCTTTCTCTCTCTCTCCTGTCTCTCTCTCTCTCCTGTCTCTCTCTCTCCTGTCTCTCTCTCTCTCCTGTCTCTCTCTCTCTCTCGCTATCCTCTCTCTCTCCTGTCTTCCTCTCTCTCTCCTGTCTTCCTCTCTCTCTCCTGTCTTTCTCTCTCTCTCTCCTGTCTTTCTCTTTCTCTCTCTCTCCTGTCTTTCTCTCTCTCTCCTGTCTCTCTCTCTCTCCTGTCTCTCTCTCTCCTGTCTCTCTCTCTCTCCTGTCTCTCTCTCTCTCTCGCTATCCTCTCTCTCTCCTGTCTCTCTCTTTCTCCTGTCTCTCTCTCCTGTCTCTCTCTTTCTCTCTCTCCTGTCTCTCTCTCTCTCGCTCTCCTCTCCTGTCTCTCTCTCCTGTCTCTCTCTCTCTCCTGTCTCTCTCTCCTCTGTCTCTCTCTCCTGTGTCTCTCTCTCTCCTCTGTCTCTCTCTCCTGTGTCTCTCTCTCTCTCCTGTGTCTCTCTCTCTCTCTCTCTCTCCTGTCTCTCCCTCTTTCTCCTGTGTCTCTCTCTCTCCTGTCTCTCTCTCTCCTCTGTCTCTCTCTCCTCTGTCTCTCTCTCCTCTGTCTCTCTCTCCTGTGTGTCTCTCTCTCCTGTCTCTCTCTCTTGTCTCTCTCTCCTCTGTCTCTTTCTCTCCTGTCTCTCTCTCCTGTCTCTCTCTCTTTCTTTCTCTCTCTCCTATCTCTCCTCTGTCTCTGTCTCTCCCGTCTCTCTCTCTCTCCTGTCTTTCTCTCTCTCCTGTCTCTCTCTCTCTCTCGCTCTCCTCTCCTGTCTCTCTCTCTCCTGTTTCTCTCTCTCCTGTGTGTGTCTCTCTCTCCTCTGTCTCTCTCTCCTGTGTGTCTCTCTCTCTCCTGTCTTTCCTGTCTCTCTCTCCTCTGTCTCTCTCTCCTGTCTCTCTCTCCTGTGTGTGTCTCTCTCTCCTGTCTCTCCTGTCTCTCTCTCTCTCTCTCTCCTGTGTGTCTCTCTCTCCTCTGTCTCTGTCTCCTGTCTCTCTCCTCTCTCTCTTTTTCTCTCTTTTGTCTCTCTCTCCTGTGTGTCTCTCTGTCCTGCCTCTCCTGTCTCTCTCTCTGTCCTGTGTGTCTCTCTCACTCCTGTCTCTCTCTCTCCTCTGTCTTTCTCTCCTGTCTCTCTCTCCTGTGTGTCTCTCTCTCCTGTCTCTCTCTCTCGCCTGTGTGTCTCTCTCTCCTGTCTCTCCTGTCTCTCTGTCCTGTGTGTGTCTCTCCTGTCTCTCTATCTCTCCTGTGTGTGTCTCTCCTGTCTCTCTCTCTCTCGCTCTCCTGTCTCTCTCTCTCCTGTCTCTCTCTTTATCTCCTGTCTCTCTCTCTCGCCTGTGTGTCTCTCTCTCTCCTGTCTCTCCTGTCTCTCTCTGTCCTGTGTGTGTCTCTCTCTCCTGTCTCTCCTGTCTGTCTCTCTCTCTCTCAGGTTGTTGAATGTCATCTTCAGGATCTTTGGGGAGTTGAGCCTTTTCCTGTGAATGGAGCTCTGAATGGATCAGTAAACACACCCACTGCAAGGTCTGTCTGTATTTTACACACACACACACACACACACACACACACACACACACACACACACACACACACACACACAAACACACACAGCAAGATCTGTCTCTATTACAAATACTCTCTCTCTCTCTCTCTCTCTCTCTCTCTCTCTCTCTCTCTCTCCAGTTCTCTCCTGTTTGGACACGCCCTTTACAAGGCCGGCCTACCGGCTCTATTTCTTGGCCAATCAGATGCACTTAATGGTGTCTCCTCCAATCATCTGTGGCGCAGACATTACTGGGACTCTGATAAGGAGGTGAGTTACACTTACACACACACACACACACACACACACACACACACACACACTTAAATTGTATTTATCTTATTTGTTCTCTGTCTCTGTGCAGAGTGTGTGTGTGTTTCGACGTGTGTGTCAGTCGTACACTCTCAGTGTGGTCCAGTTCTCATCACTCTCAGAACATCTGAGGAAAAATCCAACAGAAGAAACACACATGCTGCAGCAGGTCTGTGTGAGTGAGTGTGAGTGAGTGTGAGTGAGTGTGAGTGAGTGTGAGTGAGTGTGTGTGTGAGTGTGTGTGTGAGTGAGTGTGTGAGTGAGTGTGTGAGTGAGTGTGAGTGAATGAGTGTGTGTGAATGAGTGTGTGTGAATGAGTGAGTGTGAATGAGTGTGTGTGAATGAGTGAGTGTGAATGAGTGTGTGTGAATGAGTGAGTGTGAATGAGTGAGTGTGAATGAGTGTGTGTGAATGAGTGAGTGTGAATGAGTGAGTGTGAGAGTGAGTGTGAGAGTGAGTGTGAGAGTGAGTGTGAGAGTGAGTGTGAGAGTGAGTGTGAGAGTGAGTGTGAGAGTGAGTGTGAGAGTGAGTGTGTGTGAGTGAGTGTGTGTGAGTGAGTGTGTGAGTGAGTGTGAGAGTGAGTGTGAGAGTGAGTGTGAGAGTGAGTGTGAGAGTGAGTGTGTGTGTGTGCGCGTTGGTAGATGGTGAAAGTGATACAGTATTGATGTGTGTGTGTGTGTGTGTGTGTGTGTGTGTGTGTGTGTGTGTGTGTGTGTTACAGATGGCATTGAGGTTAAAACTGATGTGTGTGGTGTTTGTGGGTCCGTTGCCACACACTTACACAGAGAAGAACATACACACACTGCTGAAGCCCTACGGTACGCTGCGCTCAGTCAGACTACTGCACAGCACACACACGGTGAGAACACACACACACCCACACACACACACGCACACACACACACACCATCTGGAGTCCAAAAGAATCCAAACCAAACAAATTGATTTACCATTGTACTCATTATTAGTAACACCACATAGCAACCTCCTAGCTACCATCAGGAGGTGTGTGTGCACTCACTCAATCCTAGGGGTGGCTGTGGATCAGGTGGTAGAGCGGGTTGTCCACTAATCGTAGGGTTGGTGGTTCGATTCCCGGCCCATATGACTCCACACGACCCCACATGACTCCACGACCCCACACGACCCCACATGACTCCACGACCCCACATCTCAAAGTGTCCTTGGGCGAGACACTGAACCCCAAGTTGCTCCTGATGGAAAGTTAGTGCCTTGTATGGCAGCATTAGTGTGTGTGAGTGTGTGTGAGTGTGTGTGAGTGTGTGTGAGTGTGTGTGTGAGTGTGTGTGTGAGTGTGTGTGTGAGTGTGTGTGTGAGTGTGTGAGTGTGTGTGTGAGTGTGTGTGTGTGTGTGAGTGTGTGTGTGAGTGTGTGTGTGAGTGTGTGTGTGAGTGTGTAGTGGTGTGTGAGTGTGTAGTGGTGTGTGAGTGTGTAGTGGTGTGTGAGTGTGTAGTGGTGTGTGAGTGTGTAGTGGTGTGTGAGTGTGTAGTGGTGTGTGAGTGTGTAGTGGTGTGTGTGTAGTGGGGTGTGTGTGTAGTGGGGTGTGTGTGTAGTGGGGTGTGTGTGTAGTGGGGTGTGTGGGGTGTGTGTGTGAGTGTGTGTGTGAGTGTGTAGTGGTGTGTGTGTAGTGGTGTGTGTGTGTAGTGGTGTGTGTGTGTAGTGGTGTGTGTGTGTAGTGGGGTGTGTGTGTAGTGGTGTGTGTGTGTAGTGGTGTGTGTGTGTGTGTAGTGGTGTGTGAGTGTGTGTGTGAGTGTGTGTGTGAGTGTGTAGTGGTGTGTGTGTGTGAGTGGTGTGTGTGAGTGGTGTGTGTGAGTGGTGTGTGTGTAGTGGTGTGTGTGTGTAGTGGTGTGTGTGTGTAGTGGTGTGTGTGTGTGTAGTGGTGTGTGTGTGTAGTGGTGTGTGTGTGAGTGTGTGTGTGAGTGTGTGTGTGAGTGTGTGTGTGAGTGTGTGTGTGAGTGTGTGTGTGAGTGTGTAGTGGTGTGTGAGTGTGTAGTGGTGTGTGAGTGTGTAGTGGTGTGTGTGTGTGTGTGTAGTGGTGTGTGTGTGTGTAGTGGGGTGTGTGTAGTGGGGTGTGTGTGTAGTGGGGTGTGTGTGAGTGTGTGTGTGAGTGTGTGTGTGAGTGTGTAGTGGTGTGTGAGTGTGTAGTGGTGTGTGTGTGTGAGTGGTGTGTGTGTAGTGGTGTGTGTGTAGTGGGGTGTGTGTAGTGGGGTGTGTGAGTGGTGTGTGTGTAGTGGTGTGTGTGTGAGTGGTGTGTGTGTAGTGGGGTGTGTGTGTAGTGGTGTGTGTGTGTAGTAGTGTGTGTGTGAGAGTGTGTGTGTGAGTGTGTAGTGGTGTGTGTGTGTGAGTGGTGTGTGTGTAGTGGTGTGTGTGTAGTGGGGTGTGTGTGTAGTGGGGTGTGTGTAGTGGGGTGTGTGAGTGGTGTGTGTGTAGTGGTGTGTGTGTGAGTGGTGTGTGTGTAGTGGGGTGTGTGTGTAGTGGTGTGTGTGAGAGTGTGTGTGTGAGTGTGTAGTGGTGTGTGTGTGTGAGTGGTGTGTGTGTAGTGGTGTGTGTGTAGTGGTGTGTGTGTGTAGTGGTGTGTGTGTGAGTGTGTGTGTGAGTGAGTGTGTGTGTGAGTGTGTGTGTGAATGGTTGAATGAGACACAGTGTAAAGCGCTTTGGATAAAAGTGGTGTATAAGCTGTATAAGTGTATAAGTGTAGAAGTGTAGAAGTGTATAAGTGTATAAGCTGTAGAAGTGTATAAGTGTATAAGCTGTAGAAGTGTATAAGTGTAGAAGCTGTACAGTGCACCATTTACCACTGCAGAAGACTGTAGCAGCCAACTGGGATACCACAGCAAGTGCTTAGTAACCATATAGCAACATCCCAGCAACCACCTGGGATAACCTAGCAACTGTCTTCAAACACCATGACAACCACCTAGCACTTGAGCTGTGCAATCTGTCTGTATTTTCTTCAAGATATGAAATGCTATTTTATTATTCTTCTTCTTCATATTAATCGGCCTCTCTGTAGCTGCACGCTGTAGTAGAGTTTCAGCATTTAGAAGGAGCTCAACTCGCTCTGCAGTCTCTCCCCAGTCTCCAAGTACAGGACACTGTGATAAAGGTGAGACACACGCACGCAGAGTGTATGTGTGTAATATTGTGCATGTGGACCCTTGTAGCTGCTGCGTCCTTTTAGTGAGCTGTGTGTGTGTGTGTGTGTGTGTGTGTGTGTTAGCTGCAGCGTCCAGTGAACGAGCTGACTCTGGATCTGGAAGCATCTCTTGCTGAACTACAGAACGACATCCAGAACAGTCACATGATCTATGTTTGTGGGTTGTCATGGCGACACCATCACCACGACGACCTTCTAAAGGCTTTTAGTGCATTTGGTCCCATTTGCGACATCACGCCTGCCAGAGGTTCTGGGAAATGTCCAAGGCACAGACACATCAGTGAGTTTAATTCATATACATTTTGTACTACAGCCAGAATGTACTCGGTCTGAGTGTACTACAGCGCGAGTGTACTACAGCGCGAGTGTACTACAGTGTAAAATACATTTGTGTTTGAGATAACTCGTGAAATAAAACATCACAGCATTATAATATGCACAGGTTTGAGAGGTTGTGTCTCATATCCCTCATGCTATAATGTGTGTGTGTGTGTGTGTGTGTGTGTGTGTGTGTGTGTGTGTGTGTGTGTGTGTGTATGTGTATATATATATGTGTGTGTGTGTGTGTGTGTGTGTGTGTGTGTGTGTAGAGTTTGTCAGCTCTGACAGTGCTTGTGCGGCCCTCAGCTCAGTGGTGCATATGGGAAACAGGAAGTTAAACATGTGTCGCATTCTCACGCCACCACACATGCACACCTGGACACACACAAACCCTGTTACCATGGAAACAAACAGAGAGGCAGCAGGTTCGGATGAGCGGACAGGAAGTGAGGAGGCGGAGCCTGCAGGACTCACCTGTGCACAGGTAAAGCCGATCCAGTCAGCTCATAGTGTTCCTACACATAAACCCGGGTCTGAATCAGTGGCTAAGTGAATGACTTGCTAACTAACTAGCATGCTAAACATCTGGGTTACCCTCTACCTGGCTACCGTGACCACCATCTGATTTGCCAGAGTAGCGTCTTGCTAACTCGATAGCGTGCAAAATAACGTGTTTATAACCTAGCCTAGTGTTATGACTAGCTGGTATGCCAGGAAGCTAGTTTATCACAAAACTGGAATACAAGATACGAGGAGGCTAACTAGCGGATTTGCCAAACAGGTAAAGTATTGAATAGTTAGTATGCTAATGAGCTTCTGAGGTGTTGTGTGCAGGATGGAGGGCTCCAGCGCGTGATGCGGGGATTGGACAGGAACGTGGGGAGAATGTTCAGAGCGCTGGAGAGACACACTCTCAGCATCGTCATCCTCCCGGGGATTATAAGGTACACACACAGCGAGTATTTTGCCCAGTCAGAAGGGGCGGAGCTTGCAGGTGATATGGACTAGCTCCAGTTGCAAAAAAAAAATAAATAAGGCAGCATTACATAAATGTAATAGTGAGCAGATGTTATGGCCACGCCCCCAGATACCTGCCACTGCTTTAGTGCATTACTTCCTACAGGTCAGATACACACTCTGGATCTTTAACTTGTGTGTGTTTCTGCAGAGACAAAGTGGAATATCCTGGCCTCTGTTTCATTCAGGTGAAGCAGGACTAGGTCAAAGGTCACCAGACCTCACTTCAGGGGACCTCAGCACATGAAATGGACTTCAGTGTTATTCACTCTGTGTGTGTCAAGTAGTTCCTGGTTGTGGTATCCATACACCATATACAGACTCTTCTCCCTGATAAAGTAGTTCCGTTTCTGACAGGACACACACACACACACACACACACACACACACACACACACACACACACACCTTGACATATGACCAATTATAAAAGTAAACATTTCTAAATTCCTGTCTGTAGTGTAAAACACACACACACACACACACACACACACACACACACACACTCTCTCTCTCTGAGATTTTAGAATGAACACAAAATAATGTTAAGGGATTTTTTTAAAGAGAAAATGTAGTTTTATAATAACTGTAAAAGTGACTTGAATTTGTAATAATTTTTTTAAATGTTTACACCACTGATTTTTCAATCTGTACTGTAAAATATATTTTAAAAGAGGATAAAGAAGAGAAAGTGTCTGAGTGCAACTCCTTGTATACGAGCTGCTTCTGAGGAGATACACAACACGACTCCTGAGTGTTTCTGCAGGGGCGGGGCCAGGGGGAAGTTCTAATGAGCCTGGGGGTGGAGACTTTGGAAAGCTGAGGGACAGGGTGAAGCCAGGTGGAGGAACTGGGGTTAATGAAAGGCACTGAAAATCTGAGAGTCTGGTGGGTGGAGACTTGGGCAGAGTTTGATAGAGGTTGTGATCAACAGAAGGGGTGGAGTTAAGTGGAGAGAAAAATAGTGGAGCTTTTAAAGTGACATTTTTCCTTACAGAAGCTCCACCCCTTTTAAAATAAAGACAGAAATAATCACACACGTATGTAACTAAGAAACATTCTTTAATTCTTTTCTCCTCTCAGTAAGAGGACGTCTTCATACAAAAGAAAAAATTACATGACCTTATTCTGAGAAACATGATTTTGGACTCCGCCCCCCCACATTCCTGCGGCTGTTGTGAAAAACGAAGACAAAACACACACACGGGGAATAAATAGAGCTGCTCAATGGGGCGTGTTCGCTAAAATAAAGGACCATGGGGAAATAGGGATGGGGGCGGGGTTGATCAGTCTATAGGAGAAACACACTTAAAAAATATGAGACAAATCATACATACAGTGTTTAAAAATATCTGATCACCACATTTTTAACCTACACCTGTTCCAGAATCAGACAGACACACACACACACACGAACACAGAGCACTATTACAGTGCAGACGTGTGTGCGCACGTTTGTGTGTGTGTGAGAGAGACACCACAAGAATGTTTATGGCTTCAGGTTGTGTGTTGAGTGGCTGCTGGATCACGCAGTCTTATCTGATTGGCTGTTGAGTAGCTGCATTCTAAGATGGAGGCTTCTGATTGGCTCTTGTACGAGAGTGGTCTCAGAAACTCTCTGCTTATTGGTTGAGCAAGCGGTCCCGCCTAACAGCCAATCCAAAGAGACGGTGTAAGTGAAAGCCTCTTCTGACTGGCTGTTGGGTAGCTGTGTTCTCAGGAGCGGAGGCCCCTGATTGGCTGATCAATCAGCCACTGTATCAAGTGAAGACCTCCGATTGGTTATCGCTACCAAACCTGAGGGACGTCAAACAGACTGGATGACCCTGATCAGAGGACAGAGGAGAAGGGGAAGAAAAAAAAAAAAAAGATTTGGGAAATGATAACTCTATAATCAGAGAGAAAATAACCAACATTTTATTGTTAAAAGCATAGTTATTTACGATTAAATTTATTAATTAAATGGGTTAGGGGAGCCATTTTACATTCCCTTCCTTTGTACATCGTTTCATACCCTGATTCTGATTGGCTGAAGACTGAGGCCACGCATCTTCTGACTCAGCTTCTTCTTTTTCTGGGGTTGAAGAAGTCCCGCCCCCTTCAGGCCTAAAAACACACTGACTTAAACCTCATATACACAAACTCTAAATAAATAAGAGACACCACGACCTTGTTAAAACAGCCAGATGTGGAAACGTGGCAGAGAGACACCTACGTGGTCCTGAGCCAGTCGTTCGTCGTCTTGGCGTCTGCAGCGTCTGTGCAGGATGAGTCAGCACTCCTAGCACCTGAAACAAACCCACGATGAAACGTTAAATAAATATACAACGGACTCTCTCTCTCTCACACACACCCCCCAATAAAAGAACACAATACCTTCTTTTTTTATCCTCTTTATGTTGCCGTAGTTACTCCAGCTGCTATCGGCGGCGGCACTGAAGTCGGAGCTCTGATGGTCCTGAGTGGGGCTGTTGCTCCTCTTCCCTCTCAGAGAACTCCTGCACACATTCCACATCATTCAGAAATGTGTTTTAATACAGGAATTAGACACACAGTACTGTAAACATGCAATTACACAACAACGGTATATAATCTGTAAATGCTATACTGTATATTTTATCAGATACTCACCTGTCATGTACTGCAGAAGCTGCAGTCATGGCAACAGCACGGTAGGGAGGCTCTGCCCACCCATCCTCCCCCCACTTCTTGTGCGTGTGAGTGTTCTTCTGTTTGGACTGCATGTACTCTGCGTACGTCTGGATACGGTAACTCTCTGCGTACTGACTCGTGTTCACCGCTAATGACAAGCATCATCATCATCATCATCATCATCATCACTCACACTCAAGGAATGAGGTTGACCTGATTTTTTTTCTCATAAATTAAAAACAAACACAGTACAGATGCTGTAATGATCGTACCGATCTGCACCTGCTCCAGCTGGCTGAGAGACACGAACGCCGACGTATCGTCCACCCAAGACACCTGGATGTTTCCTGAAGTTTACAGCAGGGTAGAGATCAGATATAACGTTACAGTAACGTGTTACAGAGCCACACTTCTTCAGGAAGTCCGAGTCAGAGGGCAGAGAGACTGATTTACACCACAGCACCTCCTTGAGGCTGGTGCAGTCATTCACTTTCCCAAGTTTGCTCATGTTCCGTTTCAGGCTTTACGTTTCCCGTGCTGGTAATTTAAACCTGACAAGTAGGGGTCGGTGGAGTGGTAGTTAACTGGGTGCATGGAGTGATGGCTGGAAGGAGGAGTGAGTATGTGGGTCAATTGAATGGTTGGATGGACTGGAGGAGTGAAATGGATGGAGGACTTGGTAGACGGATGAGGAGTGGGTAGGTGGGTGGAGAGCAGGACGGAAGGATCGGTGATTTGGATGGACGGGTGAATGAAGGGATGGATGGGTATGTTGGTGGACAGAGTGGTAGATGGATGGATGGGTAGGTGCAGGAGTGAGTAGGCAACTGGAGGAGATGGTAGGTGGAGGGGTGGAATGGATGGAGGTCTGGGAAGGTAGATGAATCGGGGTGGGTAGGTGGTTGATTGGTGTAGCAGTATATGGTTAGATGGATGGAGGGGTGTCTCAACAACTGGGTGAGGGAGTAGATGTATTTAGAGGTAGTTGAGAAAATGGATGGAGGAATTGATGAAAGGATGGATTTGTAAATGGATGAAGGATAGATGGACAGGTGGATGGGGGGGGTGTTTTTAAATAAATAAATAATAATAATAAAAAAATAATAAAAATAAATAAAAAGTTACCGAAGGCGCTGAACAGCTGGTACAAGTCACTGGTTTTCCACTCTTTAGGGAAGGTGACGTACAGAACGTTGTCCCGCTTCGGCTGCACTGTAACACAACCAAGAGTTACAACATATGAGCGCGCGCGCGCGCGCGCGAGAGAGAGAGAGAGAGAGAGAGAGAGAGAGAGAGAGAGAGAGAGAGAGAGAGAGAGAGATATATATATATATATATATATATATATATATATATATATATATATATATATATATATATATATATATATATATATATATATATATATATATATATATCTGACTTACAGTCTGGTCCACTAATGTTCAGGTAAGGAATATCGGCCACCCTCATAAGGAACAACCTGAAACACACACAGTTAACTTATTACCTCAGACAGACACACACACACACACACACACACACACACACACACACACACACAGCGAAAGAGTCCTTACTTGTTGTAGAAGGGCTCGATGAGTTTGGAGCGAGCGGAGATGTGAGCTCTTGGAGGTGTTAGGAATGAACCTAGAAACAGGAACATACACGTCTAAAAACACCTGTATTCAGTACAACAGTGTTAAAGTAACACACACACACACCTAGGTAGTTGGCCATGGAGATGAA
This sequence comes from Ictalurus punctatus, assembly GCF_001660625.3. Classification (NCBI taxonomy): domain Eukaryota; kingdom Metazoa; phylum Chordata; class Actinopteri; order Siluriformes; family Ictaluridae; genus Ictalurus; species Ictalurus punctatus. The sequence goes on along the minus strand of NC_030441.2, from coordinate 20,149,665 downwards.
GCAGAGTCCCGTGATGTAAGCATCATAGCCAGCTTCATGCAGTTGCTCAGATGCTGTGTCATAACTCTGAAATCCCTCAGAACATGCTATACACACACACACACACAGAGAGAGAGAGAGAGAGAGAGAGAGAGAGAGAGAGAGAGAGAGAGAGAGAGAGAGAGAGAGAGAGAGAGAGAGAGAGAGAGAGAGAGAGAGAGAGAGAGAGAGAGAGAGAGAGAGAGAGAGAGAGAGAACTTAGTGTAACAACCCCTAAGACATCCTAAAATTAAGAAAATCCCAAAGCCCCTCTTCAAATCCCACCCCCGAAACCCCAGCCCTTACACCAAACCCCAAAATCAGTGTTACTGACCGACTCTGGGAGCTTTGAAAGGTTTCTCCTTTAGCTGCTTCTCCAGCTCTGCCAGAGAGGTGTTCGTAATCAGCTCCTAACACACAGACACACACACACACACACACACACACACACACTCTCAGTACTAAGATTAAAAACACACAGTGTGTGTAAATACGAGTAAATCTTCCACTTCAATCATACCTTGAAAGGCTGTGTTGATGCCATCAGCTTTGTATCTAAAAGTCTGAAGCAGAAAGTTGCATTAGGTCACGGAGTGAGGCGTGTCCTGTGGTGCATCATTTTGGGTTTAGGGAACTGCAGGGTGCTACTTCAACTCAAGATAACTGTCGAGCACTAGTGTTGGTCACCGTAGGGTTCGGACTCGAGTGAAGGACAACGAGGGAGATTCTTATCTTTGAAGATTTTTGCGTTGTGTAAAGAGACCGGTGTTTAAAGGGTTAAAGTTCTGAAAACGAATCAATGCTGCGTAATTATGACCAGAACTGACGCAGGGGAATAATCAGTCAGTGAAAGTGGAAAGATATCAATATATAATCACGTTTTGTCCTTTATGGACCCGAGTGGGAGTTTGTTTGTAACGGACACACAAGGGTTTAAAAGCATCATCACACTGAGATCAGTAAAACTACAGATACTTACCGGGGAAACACACACATGGTCACCTCTTTGAAGTCATCCAGCTCCTGCAAACACACACACACAAAATTCAGGTGTTTGTGCCAACTCTACTCAGTACTGTAATAAATAGAACATTTCCAGACAGCAGTTCTAACACACCTAACCCCCCCAACCCTAGCATCACACCCCATGTCCCAAAAACCACCTCCAAACCCACACCCTGCACCCTGCCAGCATGTTAGTTACCTCAGGCAGGGGGCAGTAGAACTGGTGGATGGTGTGCATGACGTCCAGCAGCATGTTGTGACCAACCACCAATTTACCCTGGAAAAGGGTCAACGTCAACAACGTCAACAACAACAACAACAACAACAACAATGTGCACATGATTTAGGGACACTTTAATTCACCATGTGATCCGTCTCATTAAAGTCAAACTCACCGATTTAGAAATGGTGTGTATGACTCTGGAGAAGCCAACCGCATCGTTCAGTTCCTCCTGCACACACACACACACACACACACACACACACACACACACACACACGGTTAATACATAGATCAATACTATTTAAAAAGATAGATGAATAATGAACAGCTGTAAGGTCAAAGGTCACCTGCTCCCGTTCATGTTTCTGCTGTTCAATCCTCTTCCTCTCTTCTTCATCCACCTTACTGATCTGGATGAAACGTTCCTTCTGTCACACACACACACACACACACACACACACACACACACACACACACACTTTCCTGTCTGACAAACTAATGATTAGTCTCTGCAGCCCCGCCCTTTTCTTTATCCACACCACAAACTACAGGTTACGTCCCAAACACCTGTGTGGTGCTGTCCAATCACACAAGCAGAAGTGCATTATGGGTAGCAAACACTTACCTTGTCATTCTCCACAGTTTCAATATGAAGTCCTTTGGGAAACCTGAGAGACGGGACACACACACACACACACACACACACACACTTTTAAAATGTTATAAAACGGTGATTAAAAAGCTATTATGAAACACTCTGGGGGAAAAACATTATAAAAGTCCTATGAAAGGCAAATTATTTAAAAGGATTATTAAAAAGTTTGAATCATTATTAAAGCAGTTAAGATAAAGAATGATTGAAGATGTACCTTTATACCGTTTCTGAACTGATCAACATTAATCTGTACTGAACTGTGTGTGAGGTCATTCATTTAATTTATTCCATCTAGATTTTTATTTAAAAAAAACAAAACAAAACAAAGAAAACAAACAAAAAAAACAACATTTGTACAGTATCTAATCTCAGTGCGAGTCACTCACTTCCAGTTGAGGGTCTGGTAGATGAGCTTCCTCTGAAACCTGAGAGAGAGAGACAGAGCGTCAGTACACTGTACATTTCTGAGCCAGTAAAGTGGTGTGTAATGATACAGTGAAAGTAAAGACTTTAAGGAGACTGGAACAGTTCAGCAGTGTGAAGGTCCTGATTTATTCAGTGTATAGAACGGACTTCCATGTAAACTGAAAGCGGGATGGAGATTTTATTGGAAAATTAAAATTAAAAATATAATATTAAAATATCACCGCTAAGTGTGTGAGAGAGGGAGACACACACACACACACAACTGTAACAGCAAGTTAGTCTCACCCAGAGCACGGCTCCAAATCCACTGTCTTCTCAGAGTTGTTCAGAAGCGCTTCCACTTTCTCCCTGTGAAAACACACACACACACACACACACACACACACACACACACACACACACACACACACACACACACACACACACACACACCATCCTCTGATCATCTCCATGACGACACAGCAAAGTGAGGTCAAACAGGAAGTAGAGGTGTAGAGAGAGGGAGAGACTCACACGACTCTGTTGATGAAGTCCTTGTGCTCTTCAGGAATGTTCATCGGTCCCTTACAGGAAGTGGGTGAGATGTAGGAGGGAGTTCCCACCCCATTGCTCTGGTTCCGCCTCTCCTCATACTGCTCCCTCAACTGAGACTCCTCCCCCTGGTTCAGGTACGGGATCCCTACAGCAGCCAGGCACATGAGTGACGGGTCAGTCATGGTAATTAGGGTGCGATTAGCAGAGTGTAGGGTAAAAGTGATGACCCACCGTTACGGAACACCTTGTTGAAGTCGAAGCCCTGACTGGCCAGGAAGTCAATACTGGAGCTCTGGAACGAGAGAGAGAGAGAGAGAGAGAGAGAGAGAGAGAGAGAGAGAGAGACTCGTGTTTGAATCAGTATGCTCCCTATGAACAGCTGTCCTCTTGATCACGGATATCACACACACACTCACCTGACAGATGAATTTGATATCGGGCGATGCTCTGCTGAACGGTTTGGGGAAAATATAAAAGTTAAAAGCTTTTGTGAAGTACCTGTGAGAGAGAGAGAGAGAGAGAGAGAGAGAGAGAACACGTCATTGTAGTGCATCTCCCAATCAACCGGACCTCAGTCATGATGAAGGCTGGTCAGAAACTTCATCACCAGACACCCTGGACTCATTACAATTCGTATACCGTCCCAATCTCTCTACTGAGGACACCATCACACACCTCCTACACTCAGCCCTGAACCATCTGGACACCAGGGAGGGAAATCATGTTAAAACTCTGCACCAAGTGAGAGGACCTCGGACTGCATCAGTGGATCTCCAACTCCCTGACAGACAGACGTCCAGCTCTACCACCAGTCTACTGATGGACCTGATCTCCGCTAACGACCAGGAGTCTTACCTGGAGGAGATTAAAAGCCTGAAGGCAAAGGAGCATGAAGCAGGAGAGGAGCTACCACCCTGGAGAGAGTGGACGGTTTCCAGTACCTTGGTGTTCTCATCACACAGGACATGTCATGGTCCTGCCACATTAACACCCTGGTGAAGGAGGTCCAGCAGTGTCTTTACCACTGTAGATGTTTAAAGGACTTAAACCTGCACGTCCTACTGTCTGTCTGTGTGTGTCTGTGTGCGCAACTATTTCCATTTTAATTTTAAATGTAGGGGTGTGGCCAGGACAACTCACCTGGACTGTGATTGGTCGTATCTGAAGGTACAGAGGCCGAATTGAAAGAGCAGGAAGTCCATCGAGTGCTGCAGGAAACACAAACACACACACACAGGTTGATTATTTTCCTTCATCACACCACCTGAGCTGTTACTATAGAAACAATAACATTAATATAAAGCTATGATGTGCAGCTACACTACTATCAGAGCTGCTGTTACAGAAAACTAAACACCTCCTGACCAATCACGAGCCAGAACTCATCGGCGCTGTGGTGTAAAAGGTGTTATAATGAGACTGTGATCTAAAACATCTGAAGGATTTCCTTCTACAGGTGTACTATTGACCGTCTGCAGTCCCACCTTCCTGAGTTTGCTGTAACGTTCCTCCGGAGTGTCCATACCGTTGGTCAGCATGCTCACCGCCGGCCCGTCGCTCAGACCTCACACACACACACACACACACACACACTTTAATAAACCTGAAGTCACAAGTCACAACAGCACAGTAACACACAATACATAACACCAACACTCACACACACACACACACACACACACGATAATGGCTGATGAGGTGTAGCAGTTACCATGGCAACAAGCCAGGTCACCTTAAACCTGTAGGTCAAGTTAATTTGACTTCAGCTACCAGTGTAAACCCGCCAGAAACACACCTCCAGCACAGTTTCAGAGTGTGTCTGCAGTTTGAATGTTATTATGATAAAACTGTTCAACACAAACACAGCAAGCTGCTCTGCTGCTGAACCATGAACAAAAATACACCTGAAAATTCTCCATCGATGGCCAGGAAGTCGGCCTCCTGCACAGCGCTGTAAACAACGCTCAGGGTGTCTTTAAAACCTGCCGGAGAGAAGCACACACACTCGGTCAGAGCAGCGGCGGCGGCAGCGGGGATTATACACAACACACCGGGGAAAGCGCGCGGTCTTACTTTGCCGTGTTACCTCCATCACTGCAGTGTGAGAACACAGCCACTCACTGCCGCTTTAACCCCTACCCCCGTCACTTCCGGGTCACACGCGCACACTTTCGGCCCCTGCAGGCTGGGCGGAGAAACGCACCCAGTGCTCTTTTCTTTTCTTTTCTTTTCTTAAAAAATGTTTTTAATGGAATTTTATTGTTTCGCTTTTACTTTAGTTGTTCTGTTTGTGTTTATTTGCTTTTGTTCGTTTTGTTGTTGTTTTTTTAATGTAGTTGTATTATATTTTGTTTTCATTTTAAAAATGTATAATATGTTGTATTTTATATTATTATTATTATTATTATTATTATTATTATTATTATTATTATTTCTTTATGTAATACTGTTTTATTTTACAGGTCTTATTACAATTTTTATATTGTGATTATATTTTTCTTGTTTAGTTTAGTTTGAACTTTTTACACTTTGCTTTATTTTATTTTATGTGTACTACTTAAACTTTAAAATATTTCTCTTTTGTATGTCTATTTTCTCTTTCAGGGTGCAGTAGTCTGTCATATATCACTGAATTTCAAGTGTCACATAAAATGATAACCAACAACAACAACAACAACATTCAACTACTACTACTCCTAATAATAATAATAATAATAATAATAATAATAATAATAATAGTATTAGTCATTTTCTCCCACACAACTATGTAATATACTAACAATAATGGCACGAACAATTACCATCCCTGCAGAAAAAAAACAACACAAACCATCACAGAAATTCTAATGGTTTCCACTACAAATACCCTTACAAACCATCAGCTAACCATTACCATTACCATTATTGGTCGTTAATTGTAGCCTAGCCACGAGACATAACACACCACCAATAGAAAGCAACAAATAACCAGTAGACACCCACAGGGACCATTACAGTTTCCATTAAACCCAATACAACTCCCATTAAAACCATTACAAATTCTATGAGGCTTTCTATTGTTCATTTTCAGCAGGGAGGTCAGTTTTGATTTTGACTTGATTATGATTTATAACTTTAATGTCATTGTTTTAATTTAATGAACGTCATATACTATACAAACCTGTTTAAAATTATATTCTCTACTGCTTTAAAATATATATATATATATATATATTTCACTAAACAGTCAATTATTTTAAGTGTTAATTTATTCTACATGATTTGAGACACATTGTTCATGATATTTGAACGATTTCATAATCCTGTAATGATTTTCCTTTTATAATATTTTATAATAGTGATACCGGATATGATCTAAATGGTATGTTTTTAAATAAAAAAGTTATATTTATTTGATATTTTAGCACTTTAAGATTAGCCAGCCTCGCGCTCAGATTACCTCAGGAGTCCGAGCGCGCGACCCGGAGCTTCCTGCGATTGGACGCCGGTGCTGTAGGCGGCGCCATTGTGCGACTCGGACCCGGAAGTAAACCAGGCTGGACTCGCTGTGTGTATATGCTGGATGTAAACAGAGTGCATAAACTTTTGATTTATCTAAATATAAACGTGTTCGGCACGGAGCAGAGCTGACCATCGGTCACGGTAAGAAAAAGAAAAACATGATTAAAATGGCCACGTGGTTTGTAGTAAACAAACAAACAAACAAACGACACGTTTGTGCTGTAATGCGTTTGAAACGCTGACACATGCACATTAATGACAGTAAATTACTGTACACTCTTCTGGCGCATTTAATACGCGTAAATCTAAGTTATTATTTGGAGTCTGCTTTAATATAACGCAGTAATTAAAGCTAGAACACTCGCAGCATTTGTGTAGCACAAGCTGTGTTTAAATGAATAAACCAAAAATATTGTGTGCACCAATGGCACTTTCATGATGTATTTATACTCGCTGTTCAAGATTATTACCTACAGGGGGTGTAAATATGTGTGATGTATGTGTAGTAAATGTGTGTATAAATATTATTGTGTGTAGAGGTGCATGATGACGGAGGAGGAGTGTGTGGGCGGAGGAGGAGAAGCTCTCCTGCAGCTCCACCTGCCCTGTGATCCTCCATCTTCCTGCACAGTGTCCGTCGGGACCGATCTGTCCATGGCCGACATCTCGCACCTCCACGCTGAAGTGTGTGAGCTCAGGAGAACCGTCCGGCAGCTCGAGGAGAGGCTCAGTCAAGCGCTGAAACTTTCCAGCCAGGTCTGTGGTCATGACAGTTGCACACTTCTGCACACTTCTGCACACCTCTCCTGTGGGTTCAGATGTTTATATAGAAGTTGGAGACGTCATATAATTGTATAATTGGATTAAATGGATGATGTATGTAATAAACACTGTATGTATTGTGGTTAGAGTAAAATGTTGGTGTGGTGAAGCAGATGATTTGCTGTTACCACTTAACGTTGATTAGTTTCCTATAACAGCACGTCCTCTAGCGGTTTATTCCGCTTACATCACAGTCGTTTGCAGACAGTTGAACATTTTATGTGTTAAAGTGCTGCATGTCCTCCGTGCAGTGGATGTTGGTGGACGTCCACTTCTTCTCGGTCGGGCCGTGACACTTCCAGTGTTTTTGAATATGTTAATAAGTTTGGTTACTGTGTGTGTGTGTGTGTGTGTGTGTGT
>NC_030441.2:20122121-20137121 GCF_001660625.3 Ictalurus punctatus | reverse complement strand
GTGTTACACTTTTATACCGCCATATAAATAACCTCTTTTCTTTGTTTTAACGTATACTCTCGTTAGTCATTTTATCAGGAACACCTGCTCGTTCGCTTCAGTTAATGTTCACATCTCACATCAGAACGGGGAAGATGTGATGGCAGTGGCTCAGTGGCGTGGTCGTTGGTGCCAGATGAGCTGAGGTTTATATATAACTGAGTGGGCAGGGGTTCACTGAAACTGGACAGAGGAATATAAAGTCTCAGCATCGCCGAGATCACATTTCCCCGCTCTGATGTTTGATATAACATTAACTGAAGCTCGTGTCGAGTATTTGTGTGATTTTATGTATTGTGCTGCGGCCACGTGATTGGCTGATTGCGTAATTGTGTGAATGAGCAGGTGGACAGGTGTGAAACTGTCGTGACCATAGCCTCGTGGCTGTCTTTGCGCTTCATCGACGTTTCTTCCCCCCACAAAATATTTCTAGGTTTCTACAAGTAATGCATTCTGGGATATTGACTCAGTCGTTAAATTAGGATAAAGGTGTTTATGGATTGTGTTTAGACACAGGTCTGAAGATTTTAGCTAGTGTTCCCGTCCTGTCAGACATGTACAGTGGTGTGAGTTCTTGATTTCTTGAATAGGGGGGGTTTGTGTGTGTGTGTGTGTGTGTGTGTGTGTGTGTGTGTGTGTGTGTGTGTGTGTGTGTGTGTGTGTGTGTGTGTGTGTGAATTAATATAAACCTGTGATGTGCAGCTGCACTACTGTCAGAGCTGCTGTTATAGAAAATTAATCAACACCTTCTGACCAATCAGATTTGATGCACTATATGGCCGAAAGTATGTGGACACCTGAGTTCTGAAATCCCATTCCAAAACCAGGTTCATTAATATTGAGGTGTTCCACCTTCGCTGTTATAATACTCCTTCAGCCACAAGAGCACATCATCACACACACGGGCCTGGTTCTCTGGTGTCCACAAACTTTTGGCCTAATAGCGTGAATTGGTCAATTGCCCGAATGATAACTGGCCACTTTTCCATCGATGAGCTGTGTGGGAAGTGGACCGCTGTGTGTGCTGACAGTTTTAACAGAACCCGTGTTTACACCGCTACTGACGTGGCATGACTTTCTAAACCGAGTAACAGTGATGATTGTGAAATAAAAGGAAACGCTTACACCGCTCGAACACAGCTCAGCTAAAACACTGGGTGTGTTCCTAACGGCTCGGTCAGGAGGAGTTCAATCACATCGTTCACATCTTGATCACGGAGTCAGTACTGCAGCAAAAACACACACCTCATTGTGTTATCATTGTGTCATTATTTAATATCTGCTGGCAAACTGGTTCCCTGTAAAAACATACTTCATCACAAAGAACATAAAGTACAGGACTGTACGAACAGCCCGCTAACTAGTAACGTCATTAATCATTAGCACGTACAATTATCAGTCTATATAACACTACAGAATGTTCCAGAGGATGGAGACCACAGAGTTATCCGTTTTAATCATCAAATCATATTTTAAATGTTTTGAAGCTGCACCGCTGTCAGGGAAAAGAAAACGTGTCATCTTCTGTTCATATTAATGCGCTCATTCTAATATTGTTTCCATAGTAACAGCTCATCATTCACAGAGACGTGTACGGCAGACGCTCCACATCAGTGGATTTTAGAAATGTTTGTAGTCATTAATATAGAGAAGTTTTCTGTAAGGAGACGTTTATGTAATGGTTATGGAAGGAGTCTCCAGTGTCACTGGTGATGAGATGATGCTGAGGATGAGAATGAGGAGGAGGAGGAGGATGAGGATGAGGAGGATGATGAGATGATGAAGAGGATGAGGTAGCTTCTGAACGTTTGCACCTTATGTAATAGTCGTGTACGAGTCCCTCCGTCGTCCTCGGTGTGAAAAGACGGATCTGAACATCATATACAGTGAGGGAAAAAAGTATTTGATCCCCTGCTGATTTTGTCCGTTTGCCCACCGACAAAGAAAAGATCAGTCTATAATTTTAATGGTAGATTTATTTGAACAGTGAGAGACAGAATAACAACAAAAAAATCCAGAAAAACGCATGTCAAAAATGTTATAAATTGATTTGCATTTTAATGAGGGAAATAAGTATTTGACCCCTCTGCAAAACATGACCCTTGAAAAACCCTTGTTGGCAATCACAGAGGTCAGACGTTTCTTGTAGTTGGCCACCAGGTTTGCACACACCTCAGGAGGGATTTTGTCCCACTCCTCTTTGCAGATCTTCTCCAAATCATTAAGGTTTCGAGGCTGACGTTTGGCAACTCGAACCTTCAGCTCCCTCCACAGATTTTCTATGGGATTTAGGTCTGGAGACTGGCTAGGCCACTCCAGGACCTTAATGTGCTTCTTCTTGAGCCACTCCTTTGTTGCCTTGGCCGTGTGTTTTGGGTCATTGTCATGCTGGAATACCCATCCACGACCCATTTTCAATGCCCTGTCTGAGGGAAGGAGGTTCTCACCCAAGATTTGACGGTACATGGCCCCGTCCATCGTCCCTTTGATGCGGTGAAGTTGTCCTGTCCCCTTAGCAGAAAAACACCCCCAAAGCATAATGTTTCCACCTCCATGTTTGACGGTGGGGATGGTGTTCTTGGGGTCATAGGCAGCATTCCTACTCCTCCAAACACGGCGAGTTGAGTTGATGCCAAAGAGCTCCATTTTGGTCTCATCTGACCTCAACACTTTCACCCAGTTGTCCTCTGAATCATTCAGATGTTCACTGGCAAACTTCAGACAGGCGTGTATATGTGCTTTCTTGAGCAGCGGACCTTGCGGGCGCTGCAGGATTTCAGTCCTTCACGGCGTAGTGTGTTCCCAATTGTTTTCTTGGTGACTATGGTCCCAGCTGCCTTGAGATCATTGACAAGATCCTCCCGTGTAGTTCTGGGCTGATTCCTCACTGTTCTCATGATCACTGCAACTCCACGAGGTGAGATCTTGCATGGAGCCCCAGGCCGAGGGAGATTGACAGTTCTTTTGTGCTTCTTCCATTTGCGAATAATCGCACCAACTGTTGTCCCCTTCTCACCAAGCTGCTTGGCAATGTTCTTGTAGCCCATTCCAGACTTGTGTAGGTCTACAGTCTTGTCCCTGACATCCTTGGAGAGCTCTTTGATCTTGGCCATGGTGGAGAGTTTGGAATCTGATTGATTGATTGCTTCTGTGGACAGGTGTCTTTTATACAGGTGACAAACTGATATTAGGAGCACTCCCTTTAAGAGTGTGCTCCTAATCTCAGCTCGTTACCGGTTTAAAAGACACCTGGGAGCCAGAAATCTTTCTGATTGAGAGGGGGTCAAATACTTTTTTCCCCTCATTAAAATGCAAATCAATTTATAACATTTTTGACATGCGTTTTTCTGGATTTTTTTGTTGTTATTCTGTCTCTCACTGTTCAAATACAACTACCATTAAAATTATAGAATGATCATTTCTTTGTCAGTGGGCAAACGTACAAAATCAGCAGGGGATCAAATACTTTTTTCCCCTCACTGTAGTCGCTGCTGCTCACTGCTCTTTCATTCCCATCATTTCCATTTCCATTACAGCAACACCAGTGTCACACTGTAACTTTAACTTCTCCCACATCTTCATCACAGATTTACACTTCTGTACTGTTCCTCACTCACACACACACACACACACACAGAGAGAGAAAGAGCAAAGAGAGAGGGAATAGAGAGAGGGAATAGAGAGAGGGAATAGAGAGAGAATAAAGAGAGAATAAAGAGGGGGAATAAAGAGAATAAAGAGAATAGAGAGAATAGAGAGAGGGAATATATAGAGAGAGAATAGAGAGAGGGAGTAGAGAGGGAATAAAGAGAGAATAAAGAGAGGGGGAATAAAGAGAGGAAATAAAGAGGGAATAGAGAGAGGGATTAAAGAGAGGGAATAGAGAGAGAGAATAAAGAGAGAATAAAGAGAGCAGGAATAAAGAGAATAAAGAGAATAGAGAGGGGGAATAAAGAGACGGAATAGAGAGGGAATAAAGAGAGAGAATATATAGAGAGGGAATAGAGAGAGAATAGAGAGAGGGAATGAAGAGAATACAGAGAGCGAATAGAGAGAGCGAATAGAGAGAGGGATTAGAGAGAGCGAATAGAGAGAGGGAATAGAGAGAGTGAATAGAGAGAGGGAATAGAGAGAGAATATACAGAGAGCGAATAGAGAGAGGGAATAGAGAGAGAATACAGAGAGCGAATAGAGAGGGAATAGAGAGAGAATAGAGAGAGGGAATAGAGAGAGAATAGAGAGAGGGAATAAAGAGAGAATACAGAGAGCGAATAGAGAGAGAATAGAGAGAGGGAATAGAGAGAGAATAGAGAGAGGGAGGGAGTGTTTATAGCTGCTATAACATAAGTGAGAACAGGAACTAACCTGTTTCTCAGAAGTTCCCCGGTATTAAATATAACATTAAATGGATAAAAAATAAGATGTGTTTGTTAATAAATATCCCCGTGACCCTGAAGGAAGGATAAGCGGTGTAGAAGATGGATGGATGGATGTTAATAAATATAAAGTGTAATCATTGGTAAAGTGCTGTGGTGTAAGAGGAATAAAACACTTGGGTCGTGCCGTCATACGTGCCGTTATAAGTGCCGTCGTACCTGCCGTTATACGCGGCGTCATACGCGCCGTCATACGCGGCCTCATACGAGCCGTCATACGCGCCGTCATACGCGCCGTCATACGAGCCGTCATACGCACCGTCATACGCACCGTCATACGCGCCGTTATCTTCAGGTGGTAGCAGTAACTCCGCTCTGTGTCTGGCCATAGGATTAGTTTTCTATAACAGTACACTGTAAATATGATCAAGATTCCTGACTTAAGCAGCACCTTCTGACCAATCAGAGTTCAGCGCTGTGCTATAAGGACTAACATCTCTGACATGAAGGATAAAAAGCCTGGATCTTGGGTGGATCCTTAAAGGCTCCGTCGAGTGTTTTCCTTAGACACGGTTACGAATAATCTCTTCATCTCGATAAGAGTCCTGAACTTTCCCAGGAACTCTTGAGGAACCCATTTATCTAACAGTGTATTACTGTGAACAGTGCATCTCACACAAATCCAAACGCATCGTATCCTGTACTGTATTTTATCATAATTCTATTATTCCATCGCATTTACTTTACGTAACATCTCACAATAGCAATTAAAGTAAAAGATTGAGATCTTCTGATTCCGAAAAGCTGTAACGGGGATCTATGGCCAAGTGAACATTCATTAGAAATGCTTTTCAGAATAAACTATTTGAATTCAAATAACGTGTCATTATATTAACTGAACAATTAACAGTTAAACTTGTCCATCAGTCAGGTTCATTAAGGGATTTTTATTCCATACAGCTATAGTGTTCCAGAAGATCAAACAGAACATCTTAAACCTTCAAGGTTAAAGTTTGGTGTTATTTAGCTGCAGCAGTGCAATTATAGGTGTGTGTGTGTGTGTGTGTATGTGTGTGTGTGTGAGAGAGATCAGATATATAAGCAGTGGAAGTGACAGTGACAGTCAGTTAGAGCGATGGCGTGGATTCAGCTTCTCCTCTTCTCTTGTCTCTCCTTGACTCCTCTCACTACACTGTCTCACACTGGTAAGTTCTCCTCGTATACATGTTCTGAACCAGAACCGCACATTAGAACCTAGAACCGACCCGCTGCGATTGTTCACATGTCCATGGTGTTTGGCAGTAATGTTGTTTGTTGATGTTGCCAGGGTTCGATGATGAAGATCAGTTTCTACAGACATTGAACACACCTGTTCCCAGTGTGATTACTGGGAACCCGCAGGGGTCCGTGATTCGATCTGAAATCTTAACCACAGGTTAGAAAAATTATGATTCTGATAAATAGCCGGAATATTACCGTTTCCATGTAGATAATGTGCTTGATATTGGCGTCATTGGTTTCTGTTAATAAATCAGAAGGGTTCTGTGAGAAAAATATCTGTGTGATTATCATCTCCGAGAAAATATCACTCAGATTTCTCCCGTAATTGTGAGTTAATTTCATATGATTGTACCTTTATTTTCTCTCAGTTGTGAGGTAATATTTCACAGCTGTGACTGTTTCCGATAGTCAGAGCACAGTAAAGCAGTAAAGAACACGCAGAACCTTTCCGGTGTGATGAAATGTTCTCCTACCTGGTGGAAACAAGCTTCCAGGCTTCTGGGTTGTTCATAATAAACAGATCTTCTTTTAAAAGTGGTGAAATCACTTGAGCAGTTTAAACTGTACAATATTACCGTTATATTGTGTGATGTCAGTATTATAGAAGCTCTTATCTGGCATTCAATATAACTCTAAAATCAGGAGTTGGTCATCTTAGATATGATTCAGAAGCTGAACTAGGAGATCTCGCTTAGATTTGACTCTGATTCGACTCTGATTCGACTCTGAATTGACTCTGAATCGAGAAGTGAATCAAGCACGCTGTCTGGTTGTGGATTAAACCTGAGCCAGAGCATACAGCTGTAGCATCGCAGAAACGGCGTGTTCTGGAGATTTGACGGCACCGTGTTCTCTCGAGTGGTTTTAAATAAAGATTTGTACATACACTCAACATTTGTTTTGATTTTTTTTCCCGTTGTCACATTTCACGCTTGATGAAAGGACTGTCTCAGCCCTACACACCCCAAGAGCTTTGAGCTGCACTTTATGAAGAAACCCCCAGACTGAGATGATGTGCAGCTGGAGAATGATGAAGGATTGATTAATAATATGATAAACATGTTGCGTTTTTCTTTATTCCAGTATTTGTGGATGATATAGATGTTGATGTTGTTGATGATGATGAAGATGATGATGATGATGGGGTAAAATGTTTTAATGTCACTAATCAGCACACAATTCTTTCAACATTTAAAATATAATCTGAACTACACAGTACGACTACATTAACACTGCGTATTACTCATGATTTTACTTCTTTTTCCCTCCATCACGATTCAGATTATCTGTAAGGGTGAGTGCATCATCGTCTCATTCAGTACCATTTTCTTTCTTTTCTAACACTTCAGATACGGAGGAACTAGAAATACAGGAAAGAGTGGTGTTTAGTTCAGGACAGTGATCTTCAGGTCAGTGGTGTTTAGTAAAGGACAGTAATCTTCAGGACAGTAATCTTCAGGTCAGTGGAGTTTAGTTCAGTGGAGTTTAGTTCAGGACAGTGATCTTCAGGTCAGTGGTGTTTAGTTGAGGTCAGTGATCTTCAGGTCAGTGGTGTTTAGTTCAGGTCAGTGATCTTTAGGTCAGTGGTGTTTAGTTCAGATCAGTGGTGTTTAGTAAAGGACAGTAATCTTCAGGTCAGTGGAGTTTAGTTCAGGTCAGTGGTGTTTAGGTCAGTGGTGTTTAGTTCAGGACAGTGATCTTCAGGTCAGTGGTGTTTAGTTCAGGACAGTGATCTTCAGGTCAGTGGTGTTTAGTTGAGGTCAGTGATCTTCAGGTCAGTGGTGTTTAGTTGAGGTCAGTGATCTTCAGGTCAGTGGAGTTTAGTTCAGGTCAGTGATCTTTAGGTCAGTGGTGTTTAGTTCAGATCAGTGGTGTTTAGTAAAGGACAGTAATCTTCAGGTCAGTGGAGTTTAGTTCAGGTCAGTGGTGTTTAGGTCAGTGGTGTTTAGTTCAGGACAGTGATCTTCAGGTCAGTGGTGTTTAGTTCAGGACAGTGATCTTCAGGTCAGTGGTGTTTAGTTGAGGTCAGTGATCTTCAGGTCAGTGGTGTTTAGTTCAGATCAGTGGTGTTTAGTTCAGGTCAGTGATCTTCAGGTCAGTGATCTTCAGGTCAGTGGTGTTTAGTTCAGTTCAGTGGTGTTTAGTAAAGGACAGTAATCTTCAGGACAGTAATCTTCAGGTCAGTGGAGTTTAGTTCAGGTCAGTGGTGTTTAGGTCAGTGGAGTTTAGTTCAGGACAGTGATCTTCAGGTCAGTGGTGTTTAGTAAAGGACAGTAATCTTCAGGACAGTAATCTTCAGGTCAGTGGAGTTTAGTTCAGGTCAGTGGTGTTTAGGTCAGTGGAGTTTAGTTCAGGACAGTGATCTTCAGGTCAGTGGTGTTTAGTTGAGGTCAGTGATCTTCAGGTCAGTGGTGTTTAGTTCAGGTCAGTGATCTTCAGGTCAGTGGAGTTTAGTTCAGGTCAGTGATCTTTAGGTCAGTGGTGTTTAGTTCAGATCAGTGGTGTTTAGGTCAGGTCAGTGATCTTCAGGTCAGTGATCTTCAGGTCAGTGGTGTTTAGTTGAGGTCAGTGATCTTCAGGTCAGTGGTGTTTAGTTCAGATCAGTGGTGTTTAGTTCAGGTCAGTGATCTTCAGGTCAGTGGTGTTTAGTTCAGATCAGTGG
Organism: Ictalurus punctatus; assembly: GCF_001660625.3. Taxonomy (NCBI): domain Eukaryota; kingdom Metazoa; phylum Chordata; class Actinopteri; order Siluriformes; family Ictaluridae; genus Ictalurus; species Ictalurus punctatus. The sequence continues at coordinate 20,128,763 of NC_030441.2, read as the reverse complement.
TGTTTAGGTCAGGTCAGTGATCTTCAGGTCAGTGATCTTCAGGTCAGTGGTGTTTAGTTCAGGTCAGTGATCTTCAGGTCAGTGGAGTTTAGTTCAGGTCAGTGATCTTTAGGTCAGTGGTGTTTAGTTCAGATCAGTGGTGTTTAGGTCATGTCAGTGATCTTCAGGTCAGTGATCTTCAGGTCAGTGGTGTTTAGTTCAGGTCAGTGGTGTTTAGGTCAGGTCAGTAATCTTCAGGTCAGTGGTGTTTAGTTCAGGTCAGTGATCTTCAGGTCAGTGGAGTTTAGTTCAGGTCAGTGATCTTTAGGTCAGTGGTGTTTAGTTCAGGTCAGTGGTGTTTAGGTCAGGTCAGTGATCTTCAGGTCAGGGGTGTTTAGGTTAGGTCAGTAATCTTCAGGTCAGTGGTGTTTAGTTCAGGTCAGTAATCTTCAGGTCAGTGGTGTTTAGTTCAGGTCAGTAATCTTCAGGTCAGTGGAGTTTAGTTCAGGTCAGTAATCTTCAGGTCAGTGGTGTTTAGTTCAGGTCAGTAATCTTCAGGTCAGTGGTGTTTAGTTCAGGTCAGTAATCTTCAGGTCAGTGGTGTTTAGTTCAGGTCAGTAATCTTCAGGTCAGTGGTGTTTAGTTCAGGTCAGTGGTGTTTAGGTTAGGTCAATAATCTTCAGGTCAGTGGAGTTTAGTTCAGGACAGTGATCTTCAGGTCAGTGGTGTTTAGTTCAGGTCAGTGGTGTTTAGTTCAGGTCAGTGGTGTTTAGTTCAGGTCAGTGGTGTTTAGGTCAGGTCAGTAATCTTCAGGTCAGTGGTGTTTAGGTCAGGTCAGTGGTGTTTAGTTCAGGACAGTGATCTTCAGGTCAGTGGTGTTTAGTTCAGGACAGTGATCTTCAGGACAGTGGTGTTTAGTTCAGGACAGTGATCTTCAGGTCAGTGGTGTTTAGTTCAGGACAGTGATCTTCAGGTCAGTGGTGTTTAGTTCAGGTCAGTGGTGTTTAGGTCAGGTCAGTGATCTTCAGGTCAGTGGTGTTTAGGTCAGGTCAGTGATCTTCAGGTCAGTGGTGTTTAGTTCAGGTCAGTGGTGTTTAGGTCAGTGGTGTTTAGGTCAGGTCAGTGGTGTTTAGTTCAGGTCAGTGGTGTTTAGGTCAGTGGTGTTTAGGTCAGGTCAGTGGAGTTTAGTTCAGGTCAGTAATCTTCAGGTCAGTGGTGTTTAGTTCAGAACCCGGTGTATACTTGTGCTGTTTTCCTGCAGGCATTGATGAGGAACTGAACAGCTGCAATATGAAACTGACTGAGAAAACGGATTACAGCTTTAACATCGGTCAGTAATCACATATTTATAAATTATTATGATTTTAAAATGTTCTGTTCTCTGGAATGCTAAATGGTAAGGATTCTAGATTGGGGTTGTGTGTTTTTTAGTTCTAGTTTTAAAGTTTTTAAATGTTGAATTTAATTGAAAAAATAATGTTTCTAGAATATGCAAGAATGAGGAGAAGGGTATAGGTTATGGTTTAAGATTTTAGATTAGATGGAGATACATTGTTAAGGTTTTAGAACACATCAGAGTGTGTAATGTTACATGGGCGAGAATTTCCCAGTTATTTTAGGATGTTCATAAAAATGTCATCCTCATTATTGATGTTTGATGTAAACTGATGTTGATCATCTTCTGTTCTCCAGAGAAAGATCTGTTTGCTCTGAAGGACCAGCTGAGGATGATCAAGCTGTCATGTATAAACGCTTCTCAGGCGTCCTCAGTGCAGGTCGCAGGTGAATGTCATGTCGTCACGCCACCTTTTATTTTTAACATTAACTTTATAATATTATGCAGTTATGACATTCTCAGTGTGCATGTGCAGCTCTGCAGAACCAGCTGGACAACATGCTAAAGCAGCTTGGGGAAAAAGCCTTGGGACCTGCTGGAGCCGGTATGTACACCAGATGATTTACACATGCTGCACCATGCTAAACTGCTAGCTAGAAGCTTCCATTTCCTGTGACTTACATTAGCCTTTTAACTCCAGTGTGAAAATAAAATAAAATCACACACATGCAGGTGATCCACTACGCCTCGGGTAAAAATACTGTATGCCTCTTTACCATATGTATTCTAATCTCAAGCGTGTCCTATTCTCAAGCGTGTCTTAATCCCAAACGTGTCCTAATCTTGAGCATGTTCCAATCCTGAGCATGTCTGAATCTCGAGCGTGTCCTAATCTCGAGCGTGTCCTAATCTCGAGCATGTCCTAAACCCGTGCATGTCCTAATCTCGAGCGTGTCCTAATCTCGAGCATGTCCTAAACCCGTGCATGTCCTAATCTCGAGCGTGTCCTAATCTTGAGCGTGTCATAATCTTGAGCGTGTCCTAATCTCTAGTGTGTCCTAATTCACAGCATGATCTAATACTGAGAGTGTTCTAATCTGGAGTGTCCTAATCCTGAGAGTGTTCTAATCCCGGAAGTGTTCTAATCCCAAGAGTGTTCTAATCCTGAGCGTGTCCTAATCCTAATTTGCTTGTATTTTTCTCATTTGTAAGTCGGTTTGGATAAAAGCGTCTGCTAAATGAATAAATGTAAATGTAATGTAATCCTGAGTGTGTTCCTTCGGTAGTGTTAAACATCCTGCAGGAGTATGTGAAAGCTCAGAAGCTCGAGTTGGACCTTTTAGTGGAGACGGATCCAAAAAAGATTGCAGGTTAGTGAGAGAACAGTTACGAGACCCAACAGGGTGGTTCTCCAGTGGTTCTAATGTTTTACAGTGGTCAGAACTTGTTGCTGTTCTGTCGTTAGCTGTGTAAATTTCCCATAATTCCCTGTTTAGAGATGCAGGAACAACTGAAAAAGTCAAGAGCTGATCTGGAGGCACTGGGTGGAAACCTCAACCAGCTAGAGTGCCAAACAGCGAACAACAGCCAACGTGTGTACACACACACACACACACACACACACACACACACACACACACACACACACACACAGTATTATCACATATGATGTACTGTTATATAAGACATTATAATATACTGTGTGTGTGTTTCATCATCATAGTTGTGTTCAAACTCCAGTTTCTCTTATTTGCTTCTCTTTAATCAGAGATGTACAGTGCTGTGTGATGTCACACTGCTTTAGCACAATGCTAACTATATCAAGATTTTACTTTGAGTTTAACAGTGTGACATCACACACATCCTTCAGGACAGACATGAGCCAGAGTGGCAGATTATTAGACAGACAGATATGTATAGAAAAACTGTATAAATTAATAAATAAATAAATACAGAAATCATCGTAGTGATTGTGTGATGTTTGTGTTTGTAGAATTTGAGGAGGAGCTGAGTAAGGAATCAGAAAGGATTTCAGAATTGCTCGGCCGCAATAAGTGTAAGAATTTCTCTCTCTCTCTCTCTCTCTCTCTCTCTCTCACACACACACACACACACACACACACACACACACACACACACACACACAGAGTGAGTGTGATTATTTCTCGGTTGTAGATTTGGAGGAGAAGATTTCTGACACACAGGCAGAATGCAGCGACCTTCAGGAAAATTACAACGGTGAGACTGTTATAGATATTATTCTATTAAATCATCCTGAGTGAAGAAAACACACAGTGTGTTTACATATAGGGTATTTGTTGAATATATTGTTTATGTGACTGAGTGGTGTTCACTGTGACACATGAGTATCCTGATATTTTCATTTTCAATCAGATCATGAAATATTCATGAGAACTGAAAGAGTTCTCATACAGTCTTCATACAGTCCTCATTAAGTACTCCTTTATTTGTTTCTTTGTTTATCTCTATGCTTTTTTTTTTTTTTTTTACAGAATTAGTGGACAAGTTGGAATTGACTGGAACTGATTCAACCATGAAGTCGAGTGAGCAGAGCTGATATTACTACTGCACTTAATCTGTAATCCCTAACCCATAACCCCTAATCCCTTTCCCCAACCCCTAATCTCTAACCCCTAATCCCTAACACCTAATCCCTTTCCCCAACCCCTAATCTCTAACCCCTAATCCCTAACACCTAACCCCTTTCCCCAACCCCTAACCCATAACCCTTAATCCCTAACCCCTTTCCCCAACCCCTAATCTCTAACCCCTAATCCCTATTCTCGTATCCCTACCCCTCTAACTCCAAGTGTAAACTCACGTCTAACCCAAAACCTCAACTTTTAATTCCTAAACACTGATCCTAACTTTAAAATGTAAGAAATAACTTAAATTCTAACTCCAGTTTTACCCCTTAATCCCTGCACTTACACTAAACTCGAACCCTAACTCATAATGCCTAACACTTAAACCCTAATTCCATCTTTAAACCTTAAACTCGAAATTTAAAAACAGGCTTTAATTCCTTAACCCGACCCCGTAGACCTGACCCTTAACGTAAAAGCTGTTAGCTCCTGGCCCGGAAGCACGAGCTGTGATGAGTAACTGAAGTGTGAAGTGTGTTTGAAATCTCCTGCTGATTTTCCTCCACAGTTCTGGACATTGTGTCTCTGGACATTGGCATCAACAACCTCGAGGACAGAATCCGATCCGAGACGTCCGAGTCCAAGAGAACCGGTGTGTTCTTACTGCACACGTGACTTTCTAGAGTGAATACGGTAAAGTGAAACGTTAGTTTGAGTAAAGTGTGTGTGTTCCAGAACTGGAGAAAGAGCTGAGAGAGAAGAAGGAACAACTCGAGTCGAAGAAGAAGGAACTGCAGACCAGTGACGATCTGAACACCAGAATAAGTGTGCAAAAACAAACAAACAAACAAACAGTTTATGAAGTCTATTCGTGGTGTTCTCGGCCAATCAGAATTCACTTCCTGAGGGATTTGTTTACATTATCACACATTAAAGGGTGTCCAGTAAAATCGTGAAGCTTATTCCATAAAGGTGTAATAATAAACTCTCGGTCTGTTCTGCTCAGTTCTGACCATACTCTCCAAGTTGGAGGAGATGAGGAAGCTTCAGAGTCAGATCCTGGATGGAGACAGTTTGGACCAAATCAAAGGTGAGAGTCTCTTTAACATCTTACTGACTCTCTAACAGAACTCCAATTTGATCCTAAATCATAACTTCATGCCCTAACAACACCTCACATGTTTTGCGTTAGACAAGCAAGCTAGTTAATGTGCTAAACTATGCAACCAGCATGCTAACTTGCTAGCAAGACAGTGATTTAGCAAACTGTCTAGTTCAGTGGTTACCAAACCTGGAGATCTACCTTCCTGAAGACTTTAGCTCCAAGCATAATGGAGCCCACCTGACCATCTAATCACTGCTTTAAGAAGTTCTTGATCAGCTAAAACAGGTGATTTAGATCTCAAGGAAGAGTGTTGGTGGTTGGTGACCACTGGTCTAGTTGGTGTACTGTTTGTATGAATTGTTTGTATGTGATAAATACGTATGAAGTCTATAAAGTACAATAAAAACAACACCGTGTTGTTTCCGTGTTTTTTAAAGAGAAGAAAGAGGAAGTGCTCAGATTGCTCTCTGAACTGGACGACTCGAACCTGGCCAAAACCGGTAAGTCTAGCAAAGACACTTAGCATTGACATGTGCTGTAGCTTTACGATTGTCCTTTAATTAAGATTTAAACTTTAGTGTGATGTTTAAATGAACCAAACTTTGTACATTGTTCATGTGCTGAATGAGTGACGGTGGTGCGGTCAACTTTCATTCAATTTAATACAAATAAAATCATAAGAAAATGTACGAGCACTAACTCCAACCCTAATCCCACCCCATAACCCTGACATTAACCCCACCCACAACCCTGACCTTAACTCCGCCCCGACTGTGACCTTAACCCCACCCGTAACCCTGACCATAACCATCATAGAAGAAGAAGAACCCACATTCATCTTTTTATGAATCTGAATCGAGTGGTGAAAACTGTTATAAGAGTTTAAACACTACGTTTAGCATTAAAGATTAGCATTAAGTGTCTCGCACGTATGTTTTCACTCTTTCATCACCTCCTCGTCTTCCTCAGTGCTGAAGAACTTGGTCTTGCTGTCGGATGAGACTCACCTAAAGAAACTCATATCAAACATCAAACAGAAGGCGGACAAACAGATAGCAGGTGTGTGTGTGGGTGTGTGTGTGTGTGTGTGTGTGTGTGTGTGTGTGTGTGTGATTTATTTTGCTATAACACAGAGCTGGAATGATATATCATGACAGAGATATACTGTGCTGTCATCACGATCGTTCTGACAGTGTCTAGGTTTAGTCTAGAATTACAGGTGAGACGGTAGTAAAGGTTTAGATGTAAGGTCAGGAATTAAAACGTAGCATAATATTTAGCATAAAGTCATTAGCATATGCATAAGTTGCTGTATATGTAAAGTGTATATGTAAAGTCTGGGGGTACAGTATTGATGAAGTTTAGATGTACAGTGTGGAGGTACAGTTTAGATGCAAAATTTAGAAATGATTTTAAAATAAAATGAAGTGTAAATTGACATTTTTAGCGTAAACTTTTGGGCATGAAATGTCTATGTAAAGCCGCTGTTCCATTATCACACGAGAGGGTCGCATATCACTGTACTGTTGTTAAGCAGCTGATTGATGTGTGAAGTTAGTTTGTGCACGTAAGTGAACGTGGAGCGTGATTCTGAACAGAACTGCAGGAGGAAGTGA
>NC_030441.2:20094621-20112121 GCF_001660625.3 Ictalurus punctatus | reverse complement strand
GCGTCTGCAAAAAGAAGTCAAGAGACTGAAAGAGCAAGTAAAGGCAGCAGAGCGTGAGACACTTTACCTCAGTCACTTTCATCTCACTTCATTACCTATTACCAATGTTTATAAATGATGGAAAATTAATGAATGAGTCTAATCAGGAATTTGCTTTAAAGGATGAAGCTATTCAGTAAACATAACTTATTATTAACAGTAATTCATGTCAAATATGTACTTAATTGAGTGTAAACTTATTTTTATTATTATTTTTACAATTGAGGGTGTGTAAACTTTTGAACGGGGTAATGTTTATAAATTCAGCCATTATCTTGTCTTGTGGACTGTGTGTAAACATCTGCTATGTGAAACATTTTATTCAGGACAGAACTAAATAAACAGCAACATGGGATTTTTATCATCCCTTTTTTTTGTTAACAGTATTAAGATTTAGCAGATTCTGCAAGGGGTGCGCAAACTTTTGGGCACAACTGTATGTGATTTTGACACAAATTTCTTCCAAACAGAACTTGAAGAGCAGCTGAAGCAAAAGGAGAGGGAACTTTCAAAGCTGAAGAACAGTAACGCAGGTGAGAGCTCCGTTTCAGGATAGATATCAGTCTGATCAGCAGTGTGGGAGATATGTCTGGATTTATCATCACTCTGGGGAATTCATCTATACATTCTAATCAGTCCTCAGTCTGTCTCGTGGTATCATCTGTTTATCTCGAGGTGTTGTCTGGAGGTATTATTGTTCCACTTTGAGGGGCCATTGATTTGTCTTGTGGTACCTTTAATCCTTCTTGAGTTATTTTAATGCACAATGGCGTGTCACTGATCTGTCACAAGGTATTAGAGATCCATCACAAGGGGTCATGTGTTTGATTATCACATGATTATTTCTTCCAAACAGAACTTGAAGAACAGCTGAAGCAAAAGGAGAAGGAACTTTCCAACCTGAAGAACAATAACGCAGGTGAGAGCTCCGTTTCTCCACCCAGACTCCATCACTCTCCATCACTCTCAGTGTGTTCTTATTGCATGAGCACATTAGCGAGCAGTAGAGCTGCTGTCAGTCCCACCTCATGGTCGTTTCAAACATCAGCAGCCTTTTGGGGCTTTTAGTGATTTCTCTCGTCAATCCTTCTTGAGATGTCATGGAACTGAATTGGGATTATCAGTCATGGTTTAATTATACAGCACACATCTCCAAATCAATAGCGGAATCATTTTCTTCTCAATTAAACCTTGTGTTTTATTCTCGAGTGCATTAACCCTTTATTTCCCACGTTCTCTGCAGATGTGATTAATGAGAACGAGCGTCTGAGAGGAGATGTGAAGAGACTGAACAACCGAGTGAAAGTCCTAGAGAGTGAGACACTTTAACACCCTTTTGTCTCATTTCTTTACTTTTGTTCATGTTGATTCTATTTATTTACGTTACGGACAATTTGTATGTAAATGAAGTAAATAGTAAGTAAACTGTACTAAATAAAGTGGACGTCTAGTTTACGATATCATTTACCGCTAGCAGATATGAATGTGTTTTCATTTCGATTATATAACCTGTTGTTTAACGTGTTAATGAACTTGTGAACAGATTATTCAGACAGCATTTAGTTCTATACGGAGATTTACAGGTAAACACTCCACCTGTTTCAGTATAAAATGATGGAGTCTTTGAAATGAAGATCCGGGTGAGATTAGAATCCATCCTGAGGTCTCGGTGATCCATTTCAAGCTATGATCAGGCCGTTTATTTCAAGCTAGCTCAATCAGAGGATTTCAGGATTGAACAGAAGTCCGAGCTGAACACCTGACTCCGGGTGTTCCTGTTATTCCGTTACACTACTGCAGATTGTGAGTCGAGCCAGTGAAATCTGTTTTCTTAAATATTGTATTTTTATCCAAACAGACAGTGAAGAGCAGCTGAAGCAAAAGGAGAAGGAAATTTCAGACCTAAAGAAAAATAACGCAAGTAAGATATGTATTTCTCTTCCAATCACTCTCCATCACTCTCCAACACTCTCCATCACTCTCCAACACTCTCCATCATTCTCCATCATTCTCCATCACTCTCCAACACTCTCCAACACTCTCCATCACTCTCCATCACTCTCCAACACTCTCCATCACTCTCCATCACTCTCCATCATTCTCCATCACTCTCCAACACTCTCCATCACTCTCCAACACTCTCCATCACTCTCCAACACTCTCCATCACTCTCCATCACTCTCCATCATTCTCCATCACTCTCCAACACTCTCCATCACTCTCCAACACTCTCCATCATTCTCCATCACTCTCCATCATTCTCCATCATTCTCCAACACTCTCCATCATTCTCCATCACTCTCCATCACTCTCCATCACTCTCCATCACTCTCCATCATTCTCCATCACTCTCCAACACTCTCCATCACTCTCCAACACTCTCCATCACTCTCCATCACTCTCCATCACTCTCCATCACTCTCCAACACTCTCCATCACTCTCCATCATTCTCCATCACTCTCCATCACTCTCCATCACTCTCCAACACTCTCCATCACTCTCCATCACTCTCCATCATTCTCCATCACTCTCCAACACTCTCCATCATTCTCCATCACTCTCCATCATTCTCCATCACTCTCCATCACTCTCCATCATTCTCCGTCTCTCCGTCACTCTCCATCACTCTCCATCACTCTCCATCATTCTCCATCACTCTCCAACACTCTCCATCACTCTCCATCATTCTCCGTCTCTCCGTCACTCTCCAACACTCTCCATCACTCTCCATCATTCTCCATCACTCTCCATCATTCTCCATCACTCTCCAACACTCTCCATCACTCTCCATCATTCTCCAACACTCTCCATCACTCTCCATCACTCTCCATCATTCTCCATCACTCTCCAACACTCTCCATCATTCTCCATCACTCTCCATCATTCTCCATCACTCTCCATCACTCTCCATCATTCTCCGTCTCTCCGTCACTCTCCATCACTCTCCATCACTCTCCATCATTCTCCATCATTCTCCATCACTCTCCAACACTCTCCATCACTCTCCATCATTCTCCGTCTCTCCGTCACTCTCCAACACTCTCCATCACTCTCCATCATTCTCCATCACTCTCCATCATTCTCCATCACTCTCCAACACTCTCCATCACTCTCCATCATTCTCCATCACTCTCCATCACTCTCCAACACTCTCCGTCACTCTCCATCACTCTCCAACACTCTCCATCACTCTCCAACACTCTCCATCACTCTCCATCATTCTCCGTCTCTCCGTCACTCTCCAACACTCTCCATCACTCTCCATCACTCTCCATCACTCTCCATCATTCTCCATCACTCTCCAACACTCTCCATCACTCTCCATCATTCTCCGTCTCTCCGTCACTCTCCAACACTCTCCATCACTCTCCATCACTCTCCATCATTCTCCATCACTCTCCAACACTCTCCATCACTCTCCATCATTCTCCATCACTCTCCATCACTCTCCAACACTCTCCATCACTCTCCATCACTCTCCATCACTCTCCAACACTCTCCATCACTCTCCATCACTCTCCATCACTCTCCAACACTCTCCATCACTCTCCATCATTCTCCATCACTCTCCAACACTCTCCATCACTCTCCAACACTCTCCATCACTCTCCAACACTCTCCATCACTCTCCATCATTCTCCATCACTCTCCATCACTCTCCAACACTCTCCATCACTCTCCAACACTCTCCATCATTCTCCATCACTCTCCAACACTCTCCATCACTCTCCAACACTCTCCAACACTCTCCATCACTCTCCATCACTCTCCATCATTCTCCAACACTCTCCAACACTCTCCATCACTCTCCAACACTCTCCATCACTCTCCATCACTCTCCATCACTCTCCATCACTCTCCAACACTCTCCATCACTCTCCATCACTCTCCATCACTCTCCAACACTCTCCATCACTCTCCATCATTCTCCATCACTCTCCAACACTCTCCATCACTCTCCAACACTCTCCATCACTCTCCAACACTCTCCATCACTCTCCATCATTCTCCATCACTCTCCATCACTCTCCAACACTCTCCATCACTCTCCAACACTCTCCATCATTCTCCATCACTCTCCAACACTCTCCATCACTCTCCAACACTCTCCAACACTCTCCATCACTCTCCATCACTCTCCATCATTCTCCAACACTCTCCATCACTCTCCAACACTCTCCATCACTCTCCATCACTCTCCATCACTCTCCAACACTCTCCATCACTCTCCATCACTCTCCAACACTCTCCATCACTCTCCATCATTCTCCATCACTCTCCAACACTCTCCATCACTCTCCAACACTCTCCATCACTCTCCATCACTCTCCATCATTCTCCATCACTCTCCATCACTCTCCAACACTCTCCATCACTCTCCATCACTCTCCATCATTCTCCATCACTCTCCAACACTCTCCATCACTCTCCATCATTCTCCGTCTCTCCGTCACTCTCCAACACTCTCCATCACTCTCCATCACTCTCCATCACTCTCCATCACTCTCCATCACTCTCCAACACTCTCAATCACTCTCCATCACTCTCTATCATTCTCCATCATTCTCCATCATTCTCCAACACTCTCCATCATTCTCCATCACTCTCCATCATTCTCCATCACTCTCCATCACTCTCCATCATTCTCCATCACTCTCCAACACTCTCCATCACTCTCCAACACTCTCCATCACTCTCCATCACTCTCCATCACTCTCCATCACTCTCCAACACTCTCCATCACTCTCCATCACTCTCCATCACTCTCCATCATTCTCCATCATTCTCCATCATTCTCCATCACTCTCCAACACTCTCCATCACTCTCCATCACTCTCCAACATTCTCCAACACTCTCCATCACTCTCCATCACTCTCCAACATTCTCCATCACTCTCCATCATTCTCCAACACTCTCCATCATTCTCCATCACTCTCCAACACTCTCCATCACTCTCCATCACTCTCTATCACTCTCCAACACTCTCCATCACTCTCCAACACTCTCCATCACTCTCCAACACTCTCCATCACTCTCCAACACTCTCCATCACTCTCCATCACTCTCCAACACTCTCCAACACTCTCCAACACTCTCCATCACTCTCCATCACTCTCCAACACTCTCCATCACTCTCCAACACTCTCCATCACTCTCCATCATTCTCCATCACTCTCCATCACTCTCTATCACTCTCCAACACTCTCCATCACTCTCCATCACTCTCCATCACTCTCCAACACTCTCCATCACTCTCCATCACTCTCCATCATTCTCCATCACTCTCCAACACTCTCCAACACTCTCCATCACTCTCCAACACTCTCCAACACTCTCCATCACTCTCTATCACTCTCCAACACTCTCCATCACTCTCCAACACTCTCCATCACTCTCCATCATTCTCCATCATTCTCCATCACTCTCCATCACTCTCCATCACTCTCCATCATTCTCCATCACTCTCCATCACTCTCCATCACTCTCCAACACTCTCCATCACTCTCCATCACTCTCCAACACTCTCCATCATTCTCCATCACTCTCCAACACTCTCCAACACTCTCCATCACTCTCCATCACTCTCCATCACTCTCCATCATTCTCCATCACTCTCCATCACTCTCCATCCTTCATAGTCCAGTAGTGTGTTTTTAGTGGATGAGAGAATTAGGGATCCACTCCAACTTTATTCTATATTAATTGTTTTCTTTCTCTTTTATTACATGTTTTCCATTAACCCTTTATTTCCCGTGTTCTCTGTAGAGGTTATCGATGAGAACAAGCGTCTGCAAGTAGATGTGATGAAACTGAAAGAGCGAGTAAAGGAGCTGGAGGGTGAGACACTTTACCTCAGTTACTTTCATCACATTTCATTACTTTGAGTAATTTTATTCTGTTCGTTTAAACGATGGACAATAAGCAACATTCTCAATCAGGAATTTGTTTGTAAATATCATAACTATTATGTAAAGTGCATTATATCTGTTGTATAATGTGTTATAATAATTTAAACAATTTATTTCATTAAATATGGATACAATTGATTGAACCTTGAGCAGTTCATGAGGATAAAATAGCTGTGTATAGAATCAACGTTAATCAGGTTTAACTCGTAATTGTGTTCAATTGTTTTGTTTGTTTGTTTTTCCATAACACCCTGAACATAAGGTCCAGTTACAGTGAAACCGCCCACCGTCACCATCAGTAAGTCATGATGCAACATTTCAGTGTTAAGTAAATTTGATTGTATAGCTGGTTTAATAATTATCTAACACATGTCTACGCATCGATTGATAAATTTATTGAATAATGCATCTATAAATCTATACAATCAGTTTATATTAATATTCTACATAAGATTGTAAACTAATGCTTTACATTGATATAAGTCCGGTTTGGCCACGCCCACTTCACTGGGGCTGTTGGACACAGAGGCAACACTTCGAACCTAATGAAAGAAATGTGACCTAGCAACCAAAATCTGACTTAGCGAGCAAGTGAAACCTAACCTGGCTTCCTTCGTCCCCTCAGTGTCTCTGGAGTTTGATCCCCAGACCGCTCACAGAAGACTCCTGATCTCAGCTGATGAACGGTCGGTGCGTGGTGTTCAGTACACCATCGCCCGATATGATAGCCCAAGGCGCTATGACACAGCGATTGCAGCCCTTACAAAAACGGGCTTCAATTCTGGGAGGCCATACTGGGAAGTACAGGTGAAAGACCGTTCATGCTTCGTGGTGGGCGTAGCGGCTGAATCGGCGCCCCGGAAAGGAGAGATCAGATACAGGCCCAGTAATGGCTACTGGACCATACAGAAGGAAAACGGACAGCACTATATGCTAGCAGAGCATCCCGTCCGGCTCCGCCTTTCAGACAAACTCAACATCATTGGGATCCTCATTGACTTCTCCAGTGGGGAGGTGGTCTTCTACAACGCCCAAACCAGAGCAGTGCTCTACACATTCAGCAGGAACAAATTTACACAGAAGCTGTACCCGTACGTGGCCACCTGTGGCAGTGAGGGTCCAGAGGACTGGCCCATAGAGCTGCTGGATACCGCCTTGGTACCGTGGCTCAATTAATAATAAACACACACACCACTATATACGTCTTTAAACACGATTACACACTTGTAACATTTGCATTATTTCCTAAAATTAAAAAAAAAAAAGTTTTGCTTTCAAGTTTCTTTGTGTTTTGTTTCTGTCTGAATTTGAACCCGAGCCAGCAGAGTTACGTCAACAAAACATATACAACCATGAATATGCAAATTAGAACCCCCCTGTAACTGCATTATCTAACTTAGCTAGCTGATTAGTTGACTGCTACACAACTAACTCACACCTGGAGCCAGATCTGTCAGAATATAATGATACCATGACAACCAAAGCTAACACTGGCCAGGCTCGCTACATTCTTAGATAAAGTCCAGAACCCATGAGTTTTATTTTACTGACATACATCACAAACCTGAGCCCACATGCAGCCCTGCCTCCAAAACAAGTTCTACATCGAAGTAAACTTAACCCAAACAATACGATATCTAATAGGATTTAAACCTGCACACTTTTGAGTACCTCCAGAGAGGTACAGTGTTGAGTCATTGTGTGAAAAGGCCATTGAGAGGAAGAGGCTAAGTGTCTATCAAAGAAGGAATATAGGAGCGAAAAACAACAACAACAAAACAGCATATAATTAAAAATTGACAAATCTAAAGGTAGTAAACGGATTTAGTTTCGTTTAGTTAAAGTTTTTAAAATAAGATTTAAATTTGCTCTCAGATCAATTCTTCATGGCTTGGCTTCTTGTCCATGTTGACATAATGAGCATTCACATCTCCTGTTCTATCAAATAACAAAGGTGCTCTGCTGGACTCAGATCCGGGAACTGTGAAGGCCACTAAATGACACTGAAGTAAACACCGTTTTATCACCGGTGGAGTCATGTGTCATCCTTACAGTCTGAAAGGGACTTCACAGCCACTGTTCGTCCTCACGCTGCTGCCACTCAGCATGACCTTCCGCACTGAATGAAGGAGCACAGATGATTGTGAAACTAAAAAGGAAGTCTTCACGTGACACCACGCAGCTAAACTTGGCCTGGAGCGGACACGGGGTGTGTTCAGGAGGACGGTTCTTACCAGAATTCAGTCACATGCTCTTTGGCACCGTATGAGTCAATTCTGTGCCAAAAAAACACTGTTATCAGCAGATATTTAACGATCTGCTATCTACTGTTAGTATAAAGTTTCTACATCACAAATAATATAAACTACAGAAAAATATTACAGAAATAGAAGAAGATGGGGAATTGTTCATAAATCCTGTCAGAACTTTTCCCACACGCAACCTGGAATTAGAGCGTACACACATTCAGCGAAAAACAACCAGAAACTTTTCAATAGAAATAATATTAAATAGGAAAAATAAAAAGTTACAATAACCTGCTTGCATGAGTGTGCACACCCTGTGGCTGAGTTCAGAATGAACCAGTCACATTCAATCTCATGTTCAAAAGTAATTATCACACAGCTGTTCTCAATGACATGATTGTGATTAACCCCGAATAAAGACCAGCTGGGTCTCTAGGATTTTCTTCACATCTCTGAGGTTTCATCTGAGTTCTGAAGCCCTGGTCCTCAAAGAGCTCACAGAGCATGCACAGGGGCTCACTGTGGAAAGGAATCAAACAGGAGAGGGGTATGACAGAACGTCCAAAACATTAGATGTACCATTTCTAGGGTTCTCTGTTTTGCCCCTTTGGAACACAACAAAAGAGGAGAAATGGTTCAAATCAATTTAGAATCCATGTAAGAAGCTCAAATTTATTACCCATAATTAAAAAAAAAACCTTCAACAAATGCTTGTCACATCCATAAAAACCTGCCATTTTTAGGGGTGTGTAAACTTTTTATATCCACTGTATGTACTAGATATACAGCTTAAAAAATATTTACTTTTAGGAGCTGAGGTGAAGGTTTGGGGTTGCAGTTATTTAGCTGAGGTGACACAAATGGTGTGTGTGTGTGTGTGTGTGTGTGTGTGTGTGTGTGTGTGAGAGAGATCAGATATATAAGCAGTGGAAGTGACAGTGACAGTCAGTTAGAGCGATGGCGTGGATTCAGCTTCTCCTCTTCTCTTGTCTCTCCTTGACTCCTCTCACTACACTGTCTCACACTGGTAAGTTCTCCTCGTATACATGTTCTGAACCAGAACCGCACATTAGAACCTAGAACCAACCCGCGGTGATACCGTGTGGTGCAGTGTATTTAGCTGGAATGTTTGTGTTGTAATGTGTACCTTCTGCTCTGTGTTTGTTGAGGTTCTGTATGTTGGCGATAACAAGCCGTTTGCACTCATCCCACACTTTACCTCCATTACATAAATACTTTTAAAGGTTCTTCTTAAACTGTAGTTAAATTAACAGGTGAAATGGTCCAGCAGTAGAAATAAAATAAAAACTCTGAAAATATTGATGAGATTTGCTGTGTAAATGTGTATGATTTTGAGTGTTTGTTTATTTTAGTCCTTATCTGGTATTCTATCATTCCCGGCTCATGATTTTGGAGTTTTATGCGATTTATCATCTTTCATGAGAATGAATGGGTCGATATTGCTTGTTTTGCCTTTGACTTTTTTGTTCATTATGTAGAGTATATTCAGAGTGAAATCAAACCACGAGTATCAAATGAAAATAAAAATACACAATCAAAAAACATTGTAAGTGATTTCATAGATGAGAAACAAAAGTCCGTTTCCTCATTAGTGTTTACGTCACAGCCCATAAAACATGTTGTTGTTTATTCCAGTACCTGGAGATGTACCTGATGATTATGAGGTAAAGAGGTTTAATGTCATTAATCAGCACACGATTCATTCTACACATGAACTCACATCTAAACCAACAGTAAACACCACAATATTCATGTTTTTATCTTTTCCCTTTCCGTCATAATTCAGCGTCCATTTACAAGTATTTGTGACGGTGAGTACATCATCGTTCCATTCAATACCCTCTACATTCATTGTCTTCTAACACTTCTGATACTGTGGAACTAGAAATAGAGTAAACTATAGTAAACTGGCGTTATAGTAAGCTAGCGTTATAGTAAGCTAGCGTTATAGTAAACTAGCGCTATAGTAAGGTAGCGTTATAGTAAACTAGTGCTATAGTAAACTAGCGCTATAGTAAACTAGTGCTATAGTAAACTAGCGTTATAGTAAGCTAGCGCTATAGTAAGGTAGCGTTATAGTAAACTAGTGCTATAGTAAACTAGCGCTATAGTAAACTAGTGCTATAGTAAACTAGCGTTATAGTAAACTGGCGTTATAGTAAACTAGTGCTATAGTAAGCTAGCGCTATAGTAAACTAGCGTTATAGTAAACGTGCGCTATAGTAAACTAGCGTTATAGTAAACTAGCATTATAGTAAACGTGCGCTATAGTAAACTAGCGTTATAGTAAACTAGCATTATAGTAAACTAGCGTTATAGTAAACGTGCGCTATAGTAAACTAGCATTATAGTAAACTAGCATTATAGTAAACTGGCGTTATAGTAAACTAGTGCTATAGTAAACTAGCGTTATAGTAAACTAGCGTTATAGTAAACTAGCGTTATAGTAAACGTGCGCTATAGTAAACTAGCGCTATAGTAAACTAGCGTTATAGTAAACGTGCGCTATAGTAAACTAGCGTTATAGTAAACTAGCATTATAGTAAACGTGCGCTATAGTAAACTAGCGTTATAGTAAACTAGCATTATAGTAAACTAGCGTTATAGTAAACTAGCATTATAGTAAACTAGCGTTATAGTAAACGTGCGCTATAGTAAACTAGCGTTATAGTAAACTGGCGTTATAGTAAACTGGCGTTATAGTAAACTAGCGTTATAGTAAACTAGCGTTATAGTAAACGTGCGCTATAGTAAACTAGCGTTATAGTAAACTAGCGTTATAGTAAACTGGCGTTATAGTAAACTAGCGCTATAGTAAACTAGCGTTATAGTAAACTAGCGTTATAGTAAACGTGCGCTATAGTAAACTAGCGTTATAGTAAACTAGCGTTATAGTAAACTGGCGTTATAGTAAACTAGTGCTATAGTAAACTAGCGTTATAGTAAACTAGCGTTATAGTAAACGTGCGCTATAGTAAACTAGCGTTATAGTAAACTAGCGTTATAGTAAACGTGCGCTATAGTAAACTAGTGCTATAGTAAGCTAGCGTTATAGTAAGCTAGCGTTATAGTAAACTAGCGTTATAGTAAACTGGCATTATAGTAAACTAGCGCTATAGTAAACTAGCATTATAGTAAGCTAGCGTTATAGTAAGCTAGCGTTATAGTAAACGTGCGCTATAGTAAGCTAGCGTTATAGTAAGCTAGCGTTATAGTAAGCTAGCGTTATAGTAAACGTGCGCTATAGTAAGCTAGCGTTATAGTAAGCTAGCGTTATAGTAAACTGGCGCTATAGTAAGCTAGCGTTATAGTAAGCTAGCGTTATAGTAAACTAGCGTTATAGTAAACGTGCGCTATAGTAAGCTAGCGTTATAGTAAACTAGCGTTATAGTAAACTGGCGCTATAGTAAGCTAGCGTTATAGTAAGCTAGCGTTATAGTAAACTGGCGCTATAGTAAGCTAGCGTTATAGTAAGCTGGCGTTATAGTAAACTAGCGTTATAGTAAACGTGCGCTATAGTAAGCTAGCGTTATAGTAAACTAGCGTTATAGTAAACTGGCGCTATAGTAAGCTAGCGTTATAGTAAGCTAGCGTTATAGTAAACTGGCGCTATAGTAAGCTAGCGTTATAGTAAGCTAGCGTTATAGTAAACTAGCGTTATAGTAAACGTGCGCTATAGTAAGCTAGCGTTATAGTAATCTAGCGCTATAGTAAACTAGCGTTATAGTAAACGTGCGCTATAGTAAGGTAGCGTTATAGTAAACTAGCGTTATAGTAAACGTGCGCTATAGTAAACTAGCGTTATAGTAAACTAGCATTATAGTAAACTAGCGTTATAGTAAACTAGCGCTATAGTAAGCTAGCGTTATAGTAAACTGGCGCTATAGTAAGCTAGCGTTATAGTAAGCTAGCGTTATAGTAAACTGGCGCTATAGTAAGCTAGCGTTATAGTAAGCTAGCGTTATAGTAAACTGGCGCTATAGTAAGCTAGCGTTATAGTAAGCTAGCGTTATAGTAAACTAGCGTTATAGTAAGCTAGCGTTATAGTAAACTGGCGCTATAGTAAACTAGCGTTATAGTAAGCTAGCGTTATAGTAAACGTGCGCTATAGTAAGGTAGCGTTATAGTAAACTAGCGTTATAGTAAACGTGCGCTATAGTAAACTAGCGTTATAGTAAACTAGCATTATAGTAAACTAGCGTTATAGTAAACTAGCGCTATAGTAAGCTAGCGTTATAGTAAACTGGCGCTATAGTAAGCTAGCGTTATAGTAAGCTAGCGTTATAGTAAACTGGCGCTATAGTAAGCTAGCGTTATAGTAAGCTAGCGTTATAGTAAACTAGCGTTATAGTAAGCTAGCGTTATAGTAAACTGGCGCTATAGTAAACTAGCGTTATAGTAAGCTAGCGTTATAGTAAACTAGCGTTATAGTAAGCTAGCGTTATAGTAAACTGGCGCTATAGTAAGCTAGCGTTATAGTAAGCTAGCGTTATAGTAAACTGGCGTTATAGTAAACTGGCGTTATAGTAAACTGGCGCTATAGTAAGCTAGCGTTATAGTAAGCTAGCGTTATAGTAAGCTAGCGTTATAGTAAACTGGCGCTATAGTAAACTAGCGTTATAGTAAACTAGCGTTATAGTAAGCTAGCGTTATAGTAAGCTAGCGTTATAGTAAACTAGCGTTATAGTAAGCTAGCGTTATAGTAAACTGGCGCTATAGTAAGCTAGCGTTATAGTAAGCTAGCGTTATAGTAAACTGGCGTTATAGTAAACTAGCGTTATAGTAAGCTAGCGTTATAGTAAACTGGCGTTATAGTAAACTAGCGTTATAGTAAACAGGCAACACCATGGATGTTTATGTCAGTGTGGTTTGTTTAGGTTGTTGGTGTTTGTTCAGGTCAGTGGTGTTTAGATCAGGTCAGTGGCGTTTAGATCAGGTCAGTGGCGTATAGATCAGGTCAGTGGCGTTTAGATCAGGTCAGTGGCGTATGGATCAGGTCAGTGGCGTATAGATCAGGTCAGTGGCGTATAGATCAGGTCAGTGGTGTTTAGATCAGGTCAGTGGCGTATAGATCAGGTCAGTGGTGTTTAGATCAGGTCTGGGGCGTATAGATCAGGTCAGTGGTGTTTAGATCAGGTCAGTGGCGTTTAGATCAGGTCAGTGGCGTATAGATCAGGTCAGTGGTGTATAGATCAGGTCAGTGGTGTTTAGATCAGGTCTGGGGCGTTTAGATCAGAACTCTGTGTGTACTTGTACCTTTCTGTTGCAGGCATTTTCACAGAACTGAGCAACTGCAATCAGAGACTGTTGGAGAAAACTGAGTACAGCTTTAATATCGGTGAGTACTCGTGTACCTTTACCATCTTCTCTAAGAGACAGGTCCATTAACAGACCACCGCTGAAGTGGACAAGTGGCTTTTTATTGCCATTTCACGAATATACAGCTGGTACAGTACACAGTGAAAGGAAACGTTCCTCCAGGACCACAGTGCCACATAAACAACACACTAACCACACGAGACGACACGGAACTTAATAACACCTACACATTCTACACAAAGTGCACATGCAAACGTGAAAACACCACAGGACAGTACAGTACCACTAAAACAGGAGCACGGGTGCAGTAAGAGCAGCTCCGACCAGTACACGGGTCTAGTGTGGAAGTGTCCAATATAACAGGAAGTGCACAAACATAACAATATAATAGATATAAAAAAGAGCAGTTAATATGGCAGTTTATTCTATAAATACTTACAAAATGTTGGTCCACAACCTTAATATTGAATTGTTGAACCTCTTTACTATTTATTTCAGTTTTGTACACATTTTTACAGAAGTGTGTTTGATGTAAGCTGACGTGGCTCTTCTGTTCTCCAGAGAAAGATCTGTTTGTTTTGAAGGATCAGCTGAGGGTGATCAGAGTCTCGTGTCTAAATGCCTCTCAGGCGTCCTCACTTCAGATCGCAGGTGAAAATCGTCTCATCCTTTATGATTAATATTAATGTTAAAATAAGACAGAGTTATTAATGTTCTCAGTGTGCATGTGCAGCTCTGCAGAACCAGCTGGACCGTTTCCTAAAGCAGCTCACTAATAAAACTGCAGGACCTGCTGAAGTCGGTATTGTGGACATTTTATTTTTGGCAACTGTTTGTCCCTTTTGTAGAACATATGTGTTCTAATCCCGAGTGTGCTCTAATCCTGAGCATGTTCTAATCCCGAGTGTGTATTAACCCTGAATGTGCTCTAATCCCGAGTGTGCTCTAATCCCGAGTGTGCTCTAATCCCGAGTGTGCTCTAATCCCGAGTGTGCTCTAATCCCGAGTGTGCTCTAATCCCGAGTGTGTTCTAATCCCGTGCATGTTCTTTCTGTAGTGTTAAACATCCTGCAGGAGTATGTGGAAGTTCAGAAACTCGAGTTGTCCCTTGTAACTGAGACGGATCCGAGGAAGATCGCAGGTCAGTGATAGAACAGTAGCGAGGCTAAATTCTCAGTGTGATAATCAGCCAGCCTGACATGGCGGTTCTGTCTATCACTGCATCTCCCTCTGGATAGACTGACTGTTCTAATACTTTTGAATGGTAATAATGTATTATTTATCTAAAATATTTTGGCTTTTAGAAGTTGACATTATTACGATTCTGTATCATTTAGAATTAAGGTACAAGATGTTAAGCTTTTGGAATTTTATAGCGTGTTAATGAGTTGAGTTTGAAGAGTATAAATGCACTTGACATTTTTAAGGCTCTTGGATGTTCTAATATTTTCTAGAACATTCATTAATGTTTATTGTTCTGGAATATTAATACATTTATTATGGTTCTAGAATATCTAGAAGGCAAAAGTCTGATTGTTCAGGTTCTAGAATGTTAATAAATGTTAATAAATGTTCCAGGATGGTAACGGCAATTCCTTACTAAGGCTCTGTTATGCTAAACATGTGATGTATTAGAATTTCCCAGACTCAGATGAATGTTTAATGTTCTATACTGTGCTAGAACCTTAGAAAAATGTTTATTTCTAGATTGTTCATAAAAATCTGAAAGATTCTAGAATGTACATATCTGATTAACAATGTAGACCTTGATATAGTTTAAGGATCTTGAATATTCAAAAATATTCAAGATAGTCAATAACAGAATATTTAATTAGTCAGTTAGTTAGTTAGTTTTAAAATGTGCTAAAACTTAGATATTACTAGAACATTAATAAAACTTCTAGTTCTACCTTTGATACATTTTTGAGTTTCTAGCAAGTTCTAGAATGTTAAATGTTTAAGATTCTGAAAAGTTCTACAGTATCAGCGAATGCTTCAGTTCTGAGGTGTTGTACAGAGAGCAGACGATGCAGGTATCCACAGGTACGCTCAGGTACACGCAGGTACACGCAGGTACATGCAGGTATACACAGGTATGCTCAGGTATATGCAGGTACACGCAGGTACGCTCAGGTACACGCAGGTACACACAGGTATGCTCAGGTACACGCAGGTACACGCAGGTACACGCAGGTACACGCAGGTACATGCAGGTACGCGCAGGTACGCTCAGGTACACGCAGGTACGCTCAGGTACGCTCAGGTACACGCAGGTACACGCAGGGACACGCAGGTACGCTCAGGTACACGCAGGTACACGCAGATATACGCAGGTACACGCAGGTACGCTCAGGTACACACAGGTACACGCAGGTACGCTCAGGTACACGCAGGTACGCGCAGATATACGCAGGTACGCTCAGGTATACGCAGGTATACGCAGGTACACGCAGGTACGCTCAGGTACACGCAGGTACACGCAGGTACACGCAGGTACGCTCAGGTACACGCAGGTACGCTCAGGTACACGCAGGTACGCTCAGGTACACGCAGGTACACGCAGGTATACGCAGGTACATGCAGGTATACGCAGGTACGCTCAGGTACACGCAGGTACACGCAGATATACGCAGGTACACGCAGGTACGCTCAGGTACACACAGGTACACGCAGGTACGCTCAGGTACACGCAGGTACGCGCAGATATACGCAGGTACGCTCAGGTATACGCAGGTATACGCAGGTACACGCAGGTACGCTCAGGTACACGCAGGTACACGCAGGTACACGCAGGTACGCTCAGGTACACGCAGGTACGCTCAGGTACACGCAGGTACACGCAGGTACACGCAGGTACACGCAGGTATACGCAGGTACATGCAGGTACACGCAGGTACGCTCAGGTACACGCAGGTACACGCAGGTACACGCAGGTATGCTCAGGTATCCCTAGGTATCCGCAAGTATCCGCAGGTATATGTAAGTATCCGCAGGTATACGTAGGTATACACAGGTATGCGTGTGCAGAGGTTTATTAAAGACAGCAGGTAAATAAATGGAAAGTGCCGGTGGACTGGAGGTGAAGGTCAGCACAAGGACAGAGAGAACAGCTGAAGATCAAACAGCAACAATAATCCAGACTTGGCTCAGGCAAAGTGGGCGTGGTTAATGAGATAACATGTGAGTGATGAGTAACGATAACGACCTGTTGGTGTGGTCATGAAAACCCCCTGGTGGAGAGCTGAGGAACTACAGTGAGCTCTGACCACATTCTGAGAGGTTGCTTTACAGACGTTTGTTAATTTTGAGCTGAATAATTATCTAAATAAAGCTATAGTGAATTTTGATGCTGGTTATTTTAATATTTTTAAAGCACTGTATGAATCTGTGTCACATTCAGTTTATTTTACACTCTACGAATCCAGTTGGTTTCATAGAGTTTTAACTTGAAACATGTCATGATGTGAGTTTTTGCTGTTCTTTTGTTCTTTGATCACTCTATTGAGTCATGTGATATTTTGATGTCCCGACACACCCCTTTTTGGTTTGTTGGGGTGTGTAAAATTCCCTGTTCAGAGATGGAGAAACAACTGAAAAAGGCAAGAGCTGATCTGGAAACACTGAATGGAAACCTGGGCAAGCTAGAGTGCCAAACAGCAAACATCCAAAGTGTGTATACACACACACACACACACACACACACACACACACACACACACACACACACACACAGATGTTAAATACATAATGAAGTGATGTGTGCTGTATTGTGGTGCCAGATATTGTAAAGCCGGTTATCAGACTGCAGGATGAGATTGTGGAGCTGTACAGGAGGCAGGCGCTGCTGCTGAACACACACACTCAGTTCACAGGTCAGCTTTCCTCTTTAACAGTGTTTACTTGCATTTTACACACACACACACACACACACACACACACACACACACACACACACACACACACA
>NC_030441.2:20087121-20092121 GCF_001660625.3 Ictalurus punctatus | reverse complement strand
CCTTCAGCTCTCCTTTTCGTAATCTTCAGTTCTCATTCAGTTCTCAGACAGTTCACAGAGAGCGTTCTGCATCTCATACCTCACACAGCAGTTGAGATTTAAGTAAATATTAAATTACTGCCTTTATTCATTCATTTGTTTGTTTATCTCTCTGCTTTTTACAGAATTATTAAACAAAGTGGAAGATTTGACTGGAAAGCTGCCTGATTTAAACCTGAAGCAGAGTGAGTGGAGCTGATATTACTGCTGCACATAACCCCTAACCCCTGATCCCTAACCCCTAACCCCTGATCCCTAACCCCTAACCCACCCATTCTCCTAGTTCCTAATCCCTAAGCAATTCCAACTCTAAGCTTTAAACTCTAAATTTACATACTGTAATCCCCAAACCCGACCCGCTAACTCTTCTGTTTGAAATCTCCTGCTGATTTTCCTCCACAGTTCTGGACATTGTGTCTCTGGACATTGGCATCAACAACCTCGAGGACAGAATCCGATCCGAGACGTCCGAGTCCAAGAGAACCGGTGTGTTCTTACTGCACACGTGACTTTCTAGAGTGAATACGGTAAAGTGAAACGTTAGTTTGAGTAAAGTGTGTGTGTTCCAGAACTGGAGAAAGAGCTGAGAGAGAAGAAGGAACAACTCGAGTCGAAGAAGAAGGAACTGCAGACCAGTGACGATCTGAACACCAGAATAAGTGTGCAAAAACAAACAAACAAACAAACAAACAAACAAACAAACAAACAAACAAACAAACAGTTTAAGTCTATTCGTGGTGTTCTCGGCCAATCAGAATTCACTTCCTGAGGGATTTGTTTACATTATCACACATTAAAGGGTGTCCAGTAAAATCGTGAAGCTTATTCCATAAAGGTGTAATAATAAACTCTCGGTCTGTTCTGCTCAGTTCTGACCATACTCTCCAAGTTGGAGGAGATGAGGAAGCTTCAGAGTCAGATCCTGGATGGAGACAGTTTGGACCAAATCAAAGGTGAGAGTCTCTTTAACATCTTACTGACTCTCTAACAGAACTCCAATTTGTGCGCTAAACCACTAGAACACTGGTTAGTGTGCTAAACCGGATAGCCTGCATGCTAACTAGTTAGCAAATCAATGATTTAGCAAATTGTCTATCTGATGTACTGTTCTGGTATCAAGCAAATGAATTAATCAGTAAGCAGGTCATCTGCATCCTCGTTGCTTGGGAAGTTAGCAAGAATGTTCGACTGTGTGAGTGATCAAGCGCTCTGTCTGAAATCCCAGACTTACTGTATGTTCTTAATCTTCTAGATGATTTTACTCAACTGTTCCCATCACCTGAATTTATTCAATCTTAACATGCCTTACCTGTAAAACCACAGACCTCTGCTATGTGCTAATCGTATAGATCTTCTAGGTTTGTATGTAATAAATACGTATCAAGTCTATAAAGTACAATGAAACAACACCTGTAATATTCCGTGTTTTCTTTTGTTTTTTAAAGAGAAGAAAGAGGAAGTGCTCGGCTTGCTCTCCGAACTGGACGACTCGAACCTGGCCAAAACTGGTAAGTTTAGCAAAGACACTTAGCATTGAGGTTAGCATTAACATTTTAGCTTTACAATGGGAATTAAGATTCAGTATCAGGTTTAGCCTTAAATAAAGGTACATGTATTAGATGAGCGATGGTGGTGCGGTCAGCTTTCATTCACTACATCCTTGACCTTAACCCCATCCCTAACTTCACCTCTAGCACTGACCTTAACCCCATCCCTAACTTCATAGTCAAGTGGTGAAAACGGTTATAAATGTTTAAACACTGGCTAATGTTTAGCTGTATTAAAGATTAGCATTAAGTGTCTCGCACGTATGTTTTCACTCTT
The DNA here is from genome assembly GCF_001660625.3 of Ictalurus punctatus. Taxonomy (NCBI): domain Eukaryota; kingdom Metazoa; phylum Chordata; class Actinopteri; order Siluriformes; family Ictaluridae; genus Ictalurus; species Ictalurus punctatus. The sequence continues at coordinate 20,090,258 of NC_030441.2, read as the reverse complement.
TCATCACCTCCTCGTCTTCCTCAGTGCTGAAGAACTTGGTCTTGCTGTCGGATGAGACTCACCTAAAGAAACTCATATCAAACATCAAACAGAAGGCGGACAAACAGATAGCAGGTGTGTGTGTGTGTGTGTGTGTGTGTGTGTGAGGGTGTGTGTGTGTGTGTGATCTATTTTGCTATAACACAGAGCTGGGATGATGTATCACGACAGAGATAAACTGTACTGTCATCACGATCGTTCTGAAAATCTTGGAAGATTAGACGTGAAGTTTAGATTTATATTTCAGTATAAAATCTTAGATTCTAAGGTTTAAAATTACTTCTAAACTTGAGATGTAAATTTAAGAATTTATGCTTAGATGTTTACTTTAGCTGTAAAGTTCAGAATGAAATCCCATATCACTGTACTGTTGTTAAGCAGCTGATTGATGTGTGAAGTTAGTTTGTGCACGTAAGTGAACGTGGAGCGTGATTCTGAACAGAACTGCAGGAGGAAGTGAGGAAGAAGGAGGAGGAGCTGAAGAGGAAAACCACAGAACTGGGAAAGAAGGACAGTGACGTAGCCACACTGAGTAAGTCTTTGATACTGAAGTGTGGGAATATTCACTACACGTCCACTAGCAGCTACAGTAAATACGTCCAGACACCGAACTCAACTTTATTCCATTCAATCACTTCAATCTTTTAGCTAAAGAGGTCAGGGATTTGAGGGAGGAACTGAAGAACCTTACCAAACAAGTGAGAGACGTGGAGAACGCTTCGGCATCACGGCTCGGAGGTATTTCATCTTTTATTTCCTGTAAAGTTCAGAGCTCAGTTCAATCAATTCCACATGAGAGGAATTTTAAATAATAAAAGAATAAAAGTGAATTTCTGAATGTGTGAAACTGGACAGAACTGGAGAAGCAGCTGAAGGAGACGAGGCAGGAGCTGGAGGAAGGGAACAAGGCTCTGCAGGAGAAGGATGCAGACTTAGCAAAGAAAGGTGAGAGAACCATCACGCTAATGCTAACATCACTTTCCATCCAAAATCTCATCACATCAGGACCTCCATCATCACCTGAGGTTTACTCCACCCTGATGAGGAACACGGTGAGGAACACAGTGAGGAGATCTGATGAGACCGCTCATGAACTCTGTGTCTAGAGCAGTGTTAAAAACAGGAGTAGATAAGTCACTGATGTGAAGTCTGCTGATGGTGTAGTTCTTCTGATCAGAGTTTAATATCCAATGTTTCTGTGGTTGAAGTGATAAAGATCACGGAGCTCCTTGAGGAACTGAGACAGACTAAAGAGGAAGCCAACAGGAGAAACCAGGAGGCTGCAAACAGGATCACAGGTGGGTTCATTTATCTATTCATTCATCCATCTACCTAACTATTCATCCATCCATCCATCCATCCACCTTCCTGACTATTCATCCATCCATCTACCCATCCATCCATCCATCCACCCATCCATCTAATCTACCTAACTATTCATTCATTCATCCATCCATCCATCCATCCACCTTCCTGACTATTCATCCATCCATCCACCTTCCTGACTATTCATCCATCCATCTACCCATCCACCCATCCATCTAATCTACCTAACTATTCATTCATTCATCCATCCATCCATCCACCTTCCTGACTATTCATCCATCCATCTACCCATCCATCCATCCATCTAATCTACCTAACTATTCATCCACCCATCCATCCATCCATCCATCCACCTATCCATCTAATCTACCTGACCATTCATTCATCCATATATCTAAAAATCTGCCTATCCCTCCATCTGTCTCTGGATTGAAGTTCTTTCTTGCCTTGCTTTATTGCTTGCCTTCTTTATCCTGTGTTTAATTCGTTCTGAATCTGATGAGCGAGTGAATGCTTTCACATAAAGACCTATATTCAAACAATAAATAAAATTTTACACACTGTGTGTTTTCTGTAAATATAAATAATCATTTTATTAAAGCACGATTTCTCTTCCAGATCTGGAGGGGAAACTGAAGAAGCAGGAGGAGGAAAATAAAAGTAAGTGCAGCAAGCCTAGACAGTGGTGAGCTGAGCACAGACACACAGGAGGCCATTTAAGTGACAAACATGGAGAGTTTTATTTACTTCTGTGAGCGTGTGGAGGTGCAGTGCGGTGAAGTGCTCAGGGGTTGGTGTCGTCCTCGGGGCTGCAGAGGGTGTGCTGGGGTCTTCCAGTGTGGCTGAGATCCTGTTCAGCAGTCAGGAAGCTCTGTGGGTGCAGCCAGGGAGCGAAGTCCTCCGTCGTGTCACGTCTGACAGGACGTGGTATTGTTTTGTTTCCGCTTGCCTACCAGGCTACTGCAGGCGATAGTTCACAGCGCCCATCCTGTCGAGGGCTGTATATGGGCCCTGCCATCAGGCCAGGAACTTACAAGAGCTGTTTGGTACTTGCAGGAGTACCCGATCGCCAGATTGGAACTCCTGTGTTTTTGTCGTGCAGTTGTATGCTCTTTTCTGTTCCTCCTGGGCGGCTTTCAAATGTTCCTGTATGATCAGGGCCACTCAGTCGATCCTCTCCTGCATCTCCTGTACGCACTCGATGACCGAGCGGAATGGTGAGGGCTGTTCTTCCCACGCTTCCCAGGCCACGTCCAGTAGTCCTCGAGGTCACTGTCTGAAGAGGAGCTCGAAGGGTGTGAAGGGCTGGAGGAGGTCCCAGTTTCTCCCTTCCTCATCTACCACCGCAGCATCCGTTTCAGGGTTTGATTAAACCGTTCGATGAGCCCATCAGTCTGTGGGTGGTAGACGGACGCCTTCACCTGCAACAGCCAACACAGATCAGACATTAGTTTTGATATAAATGGCATACCTTGGTCTGTCAATATGTCCTTTGGGATCCCCACACGGCTGAACAGGAGCACCAATTATTTAGCAATGTTGTGGGAGGTGGCTTTGCATAGCGGCACCATCTCATTGTACCTGCTGGCATAGTCCATGATGGACAGGATGTATTCATGACCCCGGGAGGATTTCGGGAGCAGCCCCACGAGGTCCATGCCGATCCTCTCGAAGGGGAAGCCTATGATGGTGAGAAGGATAAGGGGTGCTGGTGGGAGCTTCCTCGTGGCGCTGCGTTGGCACCGGGGGCACTGCTGGCAGAAGCCCCGGAC
>NC_030441.2:20062121-20082121 GCF_001660625.3 Ictalurus punctatus | reverse complement strand
GGAGTTTGCATGTTCTCCCTGTACTTCAGGGCTTAGTACCCTGTCCAGGATGCCCTTCGCCTTGTGCCCAGAGTCCCCTGGGAGAGGCTCCAGGCTCCCCGCGACCCTGTGTAGGATGAGTGGTATAGAAAATGGATGGATGGAAATTTTACAGCTGAATTTCAAGCTAAACAAAATTCTGACCTGAACACTTCCATCCAATAAGGATAACCACTTTTGCTCTTATTTATTTAGTTTAACATCAAACCACATCATTAAAAATGAATCAGAATTTCTCTGAGGTGTAGTTCTGTGATGTGACGATTTTCTCCCAACCAGAACTTGAAGAGCAGCTGAAGAAAAAGGAGCAGGAGCTTTCAGAGCTGAACAGCAATAACTCAGGTGAGAGAGCTGTTCTGGCTGTGTCTTGTTTTGATATGTTGGTTTTACCTTGCTGGGACTGGACAGGAAACAGGAAGTGCATGCTGCGGTGTGACACCAAGGGTGGAATAAACATAAATAAACATTTACTTTTTTATTTCACATTTATTTATTTAATTTTATATCAAGCCATATCATCAAACATTAATTGACTGTTTTCTCCAAGTTGAAGTGAAAACCTGTAAGTCTGTGATTATTTTTCACCAAACAGATCTTGAAGAGCAGCTGGAGCAAAAGGAGAAGGAACTTTCAAACCTGAAGAACAATAACACAGGTCAGAGCTCCGTTTCTCCACCCAGACTCCATCACTCTCCATCACTCTCAGTCCAGTACAGTGGGTTCTTATTGGATAAGAACATGATAGAGAAGTAGAGCAATTATTAATCCCACTCAAGGATGATGGTGGGATTGACCATCACTCTCTCGGTGTTTAATTCTGTAGTATATGACCCCTTTATTTCCCATGTTCTCTGTAGATGTGATTGATGAGAACGAGCGTCTGCGAGATGATGTGACGAGACTGAACGAGCGAGTAAAGGAGCTGCAGAGTGAGACACTTAACTTTCATTAATTTAATGCTTTAAATGATGGAAAATAAGAAATATGAACATCAGTCCATTTTGAGGTACCTCTGATTGGTTTCAAGGTATCATTGATCTGTAGCGAGGTATTATCACGAGGTATCTGTCATGGGGTATCTTTGTTTTGTCTCAAGATATTCATCTGTACCAAGGTATAATCTGCCTTGTTATATCAGTCTGTTTAGCAGTATCTTCAATACTTCAGATGTACAGTCAGTGGAAATCCTGGTACATTCTAAATCTTAATCCACCGTCTCGAGGTTTCGTTAAAATGGCATGAGGTGTCAAGGGCTTCCAAGGCATCCACACCCACAGCTCAGATCAAGTGGGTTTTTATTGTCATTCCTCTATAAAGCTCGTATACACTGGAATGAAATGTCGTTTCTTCAGAACCATGGTGCAACACAGAACAGGACAATAAATACACAGGACATGGGCTATAAACTGTAAACTATTGTGTAATGTAGCAGCAATACTGGCAGAAAAACGAGTTCCATAATGTAAATGACTGATGCAGCTGTGTAAAGTGCAGGTGTGCAGTGGTACTGAGTCTTACTGGGTTTGGTATTTGACTGGACCAGGTGTGCACTGGGAGGCAGCATGGTGTTGAGTAATCTGACTGCTTCAGGGAAGAAACTGTAGTGGACTGTAGAATCTGCTGGTGGAGGCACGGATGCTCCTGTACCTTCTGCCAGATGGCACGACGGTGAAGATTCCATGAGAGGGGTGAGAAGGTTGTCTGCAATACTGGTTGCTTTGCAGAGTCAGCGGTTGTTGTATGAGGTGTTGCTGGTGGGTAGAGAGACCCCGATGATCATTTCAGCAATCGTCACAATTCGCTGTAGGGTCTTGCGGTTAGAGGCTGTGCACTTCCCGTACCACTCGGTGAGACAGTTGGTCTGGACGCTCTCTATTGTCCGTCTGTAGATGGAGGTGAGGACGAGAGGGTGAAGTTTGGCTCTCTTCAGCCTCTGTTGGAAGTGGAGGTGCTGATGGGTCTTCTTGGCTAGGCAGGTGGTGTTGAGAGTCCAGGAGAGGTCCTCGTCATGTGCACACTGAAAAACTTGAAGCTTTTGACTCTCTTCACAGTTGTTCCGTCAATGTACAGTGGTGAGTGGTCCACTCGGGTTCTCCTCGAGTCGACAATCATCTGTTTAATTTGAACAGCATTAAGAGATAGATTGTTGTCTCTATGCCATTCTGTGAGCTGGTCCACCTCCTCCCCGTACGCTGACTCATCACTGTTGCTGACGAGGTCCACGGCTGTAGTGTCATCAGTAAACTCGATGATGTGATTAGAACTGAACTTTGCAGCACAGTCACGGGTCAGCAGGGTGAACAGCAGTGGACTGAGCACACAGCCCTGGGGGGCGCCAGTATTCAGTGTGGTGGTGCTGGAGGTGGAGTTCTGGAGATCCTGACGGACCGGAGACTCCTGGTCAGAAAGTCCAGCATCCAGTTACAGAGGGAGGTGTTTAAACCCAGCAGGCTCAGCTTTGTTGTCCGGTGTTGTGGGATGACTGTGTTAAATTGGGATATTATTTATATTTTGCTTGTATTTTCTCATTTGTAAGTCGCTTTGGATGAAAGCGTCTGCTAAATGAATAAATGTAAATGTATATGTCTTGTGCTTAATACTATTATCATCTAAAATGTTTATATTTCTCATTTGCAGCTGTAATGTAATAATCCGAATGAAATTACTTTCGCTTATTATTTATTTAATTTTATATCAAGCCATATCATCAAACATTAATTGACTGTTTTCTCCAAGTTGAAGTGAAAACCTGTAAGTCTGTGATTATTTTTCACCAAACAGATCTTGAAGAGCAGCTGGAGCAAAAGGAGAAGGAACTTTCAAACCTGAAGAACAATAACACAGGTGAGAGCTCCGTTTCTCCACCCAGACTCCATCACTCTCCATCACTCTCAGTCCAGTACAGTGGGTTCTTATTGGATAAGAACATGATAGAGAAGTAGAGCAATTATTAATCCCACTCAAGGATGATGGTGGGATTGACCATCACTCTCTCGGTGTTTAATTCTGTAGTATATGACCCCTTTATTTCCCATGTTCTCTGTAGATGTGATTGATGAGAACGAGCGTCTGCGAGATGATGTGACGAGACTGAACGAGCGAGTAAAGGAGCTGCAGAGTGAGACACTTAACTTTCATTAATTTAATGCTTTAAATGATGGAAAATAAGAAATATGAACATCAGTCCAAGTTAAGATAAGAATTTCTCTTTCAGAGTTTCAGGCAGAACAAAACTCTGAGCTGAACTCCTCTCATAGACCGGGTGTTCTCGTTAATCTGCTACACTATATTCTCACACTCGAGCTGCTGAGAACTGCAGTATTACACGCTGACATGTACTTGATTTTGACCTGATGTTCTTTCCAAACAGAAAGTGAAGAGCAGCTGAAGCAAAGGGAGAAGGATCTTTCAGACCTGAATAAAAACACAAGTGATGTATTTATTTCTATATATTTGTGGTGTAGTACAGTGTACAGTATTAGTATAAATATATCTCCATTAATTCATTTTAAACTTATCATTGATCCACCTCAAAATATCATCCACCCATTGTAAGGTATAATCTATCCATTCTGCAGAATCCTCCGTCAATTCCGAGGTATCCTCAATTTGTCTCTAGGTATCAGTGATCTGTCTCTAGGCATCATCAGTCTGTTTTGAAGTTTTGTTTCAAGGTACTGATCAATATCAAGGTATCTTCTTCCTTCAGATAAAAGTATGTGCACCCTTGGCCATGGTTTTCACCCCCAAACTGTTGCCATAGAACCCGATCCCATTTGAAGGTCCAGTAGCGTCGGCACACTGAAGACGCTCGAGTGTGTTTTTGGATGAGAGTAGAGGCTTTTTTCTTGAAACCCTTCCAAACAGCTTGTGGTGATGTCGGTGACTTCAGATTGTAGTTTTAGAGACTTTTGGTAATAAACACCAGAGGTGGTTTTGGAGTACACAGAGAGGTAGCCATATGGAGAAGTACCTCATGCCCACGGTTAAATATGGAGGAGGATCTTTAATGTTTTGGGGCTGTTTTTCTGCCAGAGGACCTGGACATTTTGTTAGGATACATGGCATCATGGACTCCATCAAATATCAAAAGATATTAAATGAAACCCTGACTGCCTCTGACAGAAAGATTCAAATGGGCCGTGGTTGGATCTTCCAGCAGGACGATGATCCAAAACATCATCAACATCAACACAGAAATGGTTTACTGACCACAAAATCAAGATCCTGCCCTGACCATCCCAGTCCCCTGACCTGAACCCCATAGAAACCCTGTGTGGTGAACTGAAGAGGAGAGTCCACCAGCGTGGACCTGAAATGTGAAGGATCTGCAGAGATTCTGTATGGAGGAACGCTCTCAGATCCCTCGCCATGTATTCTCCAACCTCATCAGCGTTATAGGAGAAGACTCAGAGCTGTTATCCAGGCAAAGGGAGGTAGCACAAAGTACTGACTAAAAGGGTGCCAAATTGTTGCATACCTATATTTAACAAAGAATTTTTTGTAATAAACCTGTGATGTGTTTGTAATTGTTTGATATCCATAAGAACAGAGTATTTTTGTGACACTTTTTTAACAAAAGATCAAAAGGTTAAGCAATAAAGACAAATTTCCACAGCCTTCTTTGATCATATTCAACCAGGGTGCCAATATTAATGGAAGGAACTGTATATTAAGCATTTTTGTTTCTGTGTTTTATTCTGTACTATATGAACCCTTTACTTTCCATGTTCTCTGTAGATGTGACTGATGAGAACGAGCGTCTGCGTGATCTTGTGACGAGACTGAACGAGCGAGTAAAGGAGCTGCAGAGTAAGACACTTTACCTCACTCACTTTCATCATATTTCATTACTTTTAAATGATGGAAAATAATCAATATTCCCTCACGGGGGATATGTTTCTTAAGAAAAAAGGTAAGTTTTAAGTAAACTGTACTATATTTGTGGTATAATAATATGTACTGTAATAATTCATTTAAAATATGGACTTAATTGAACCTTTAGTTCACCTTGAGAGTAGGAGTGAGAGTAGCGTATAGGAGTGAGTGTAGAGTATAGGAGTGAGAGTAGCGTATAGGAGTGAGTGTAGAGTATAGGAGTGAGTGTAGGAGTGAGTGCAGGAGTGAAGGAGTGAGTGTAGGAGTGAGTGTAGGAGTGAGTGTAGGAGTGAGTGTAGGAGTGAGTGTAGGAGTGAGAGTAGCGTATAGGACTGAGTGTAGGAGTGAGTGTAGGAGTGAGAGTAGCGTATAGGACTGAGTGTAGGAGTGAGTGTAGGAGTGAGTGTAGGAGTGAGTGTAGGAGTGAGTGTAGGAGTGAGTGTAGGAGTGAGAGTAGCGTATAGGAGTGAGTGTAGGAGTGAGTGTAGGAGTGAGTGTAGGAGTGAGTGTAGGAGTGAGAGTAGCGTGTAGGAGTGAGTGTAGAGTGTAGGAGTGAGCGTAGGAGTGAGCGTAGGAGTGAGTGTAGGAGTGAGTGTAGGAGTGAGTGCAGGAGTGAGAGTAGAGTGTATGAGTGAGTGTAGGAGTGAGTGTAGGAGTGAGTGTAGGAGTGAGTGTAGGAGTGAGAGTAGCGTATAGGACTGAGTGTAGGAGTGAGTGTAGGAGTGAGAGTAGCGTATAGGACTGAGTGTAGGAGTGAGAGTAGCGTATAGGACTGAGTGTAGGAGTGAGTGTAGGAGTGAGAGTAGCGTATAGGACTGAGTGTAGGAGTGAGTGTAGGAGTGAGTGTAGGAGTGAGAGTAGCGTATAGGACTGAGTGTAGGAGTGAGTGTAGGAGTGAGTGTAGGAGTGAGAGTAGCGTATAGGACTGAGTGTAGGAGTGAGTATAGGAGTGAGTGTAGGAGTGAGTGTAGAGTATAGGAGTGAGTGTAAGAGTGAGTGAGAGTAGCGTATAGGACTGAGTGTAGGAGTGAGTGTAGGAGTGAGTGTAGGAGTGAGAGTAGCGTATAGGACTGAGTGTAGGAGTGAGTATAGGAGTGAGTGTAGGAGTGAGTGTAGAGTATAGGAGTGAGTGTAAGAGTGAGTGTAGAGTATAGGAGTGAGTATAGGAGTGAGTGTAGGAGTGAGTATAGGAGTGAGTGTAGAGTGTAGGAGTGAGTGAGTGTAGGAGTGAGTGTAGGAGTGAGTATAGGAGTGAGTGTAGGAGTGAGTGTAGAGTGTAGGAGTGAGTGTAGGAGTGAGTGTAGGAGTGAGTGCAGGAGTGAGTGCAGGAGTGAGTGCAGGAGTGAGTGTAGGAGTGAGTGTAGGAGTGAGTGCAGGAGTGAGTGTAGGAGTGAGTGTAGAGTGTAGGAGTGAGTGCAGGAGTGAGTGCAGGAGTGAGTGCAGGAGTGAGTGCAGGAGTGAGTGTAGAGTGTAGGAGTGAGTATAGGAGTGAGTGTAGGAGTGAGTGTAGGAGTGAGTGCAGGAGTGAGTGTAGGAGTGAGTGTAGAGTGTAGGAGTGAGTGTAGGAGTGAGTGTAGGAGTGAGTGTAGGAGTGAGTGTAGAGTGTAGGAGTGAGTGTAGGAGTGAGTGCAGGAGTGAGTGTAGGAGTGAGTGCAGGAGTGATTGCAGGAGTGAATGTAGGAGTGAGTGTAGAGTGTAGGAGTGAGTATAGGAGTGAGTGTAGGAGTGAGTGTAGGAGTGAGTGCAGGAGTGAGTGCATGAGTGAGTGTAGAGTGTAGGAGTGAGTGTAGGAGTGAGTGTAGGAGTGAGTGTAGGAGTGAGTGTAGAGTGTAGGAGTGAGTGTAGGAGTGAGTGTAGAGTGTAGGAGTGAGTGCAGGAGTGAGTGTAGGAGTGAGTGCAGGAGTGAGTGTAGGAGTGAGTGCAGGAGTGAGTGTAGAGTGTAGGAGTGAGTGTAGGAGTGAGTGCAGGAGTGAGTGTAGAGTATAGGAGTGAGTGTAGGAGTGAGTGTAGAGTATAGGAGTGAGTGTAGGAGTGAGTATAGGAGTGAGTGTAGGAGTGAGTGTAGGAGTGAGTGCAGGAGTGAGTGTAGGAGTGAGTGTAGAGTGTAGGAGTGAGTGTAGGAGTGAGTGCAGGAGTGAGTGTAGAGTATAGGAGTGAGTATAGGAGTGAGTATAGGAGTGAGTGTAGGAGTGCTGCAGATCAACATTAATCGGTTTTAACATTGGATCGTGTTAAATTGTCTTGTTTCTCTTTCTTAACACCTTGAACAGAACAGCCAGTTACGGCGAAACCACCAAACGACATCACTGTCTGTAAGTCAAGACTAATTACACTGTTAAGATACATTTGGTTAAATTTATTTGAAATCTGTTTTATAAGGACTTAACACACGTGTATGCTTTGATTGAAGGATTTATGGAATAACATGAATTTATACAATCAATTTATATCAATATACACGCCCCCTTTACTGGGACCATGGGACACAGAGGCCACGCCTCTAACCTAGCAAGTCAAAAATTACCTTAGCAACCGGATGCTTACTTCACACTCAATAAAAACTAATCTGGCATCCATGGGTCTTGATTTCATCTCTCTAACTGTTTAGAGTATTTTGTTTTGTTGCTCTCTTTCCCTCAGTCTCTCTGGAGTTCGACCCACAGACAGCTCACCGGAGATTCCATATCTCTACTGATGGACGTACGGCGAGTGGTGCTGAGAACGCAAGAGATGTACGTGATAATCCGGAGCGCTACGACACGGCGATCGCTGCCCTCACAAAAACGGGCTTCACCTCAGGGAGGTGCTACTGGGAGGTACAGGTGAAGGACCGTTCATGCTTCGTGGTGGGCGTAGCGGCTGAAACGGCGCCCCGGAAAGGAGAGATCAAGTACAAGCCCAATAATGGCTACTGGACCATACTGAGAAAGAAGGATGGGCGGCACCAGGCGCAAACCGAACGGCCCATTACACTCCGCTTCTCGGACAACCTCTCCATCATCGGGGTCCTCACCGACTTCACCAAGGGGGAGGTGGCCTTCTACAACGCCCAAACCAGAGCGCTCATCTACAATTTCAGAGAGAACAACTTAACAGAGAAGCTGTACCCGTATGTGGGCACCTGCACCGACGAGAATCCACATGAGTCGGCCATAGAGCTGCTGCAGACTCGCCCGCCACTGTGGCTCAAGGAATAATCAAACGCACGTCAATTTCCGCTAGACGCTTCATTGAAAAATGCCCACACGCTTGTAACAGTTGTATTAATTCCTAAAGTAAAAAAATGACTTGCAAGTTTCTTTGTGCTTTGTCTATCTGGTTTTGAAAACAACACAGCAGATTCATGGCAACAAAATTCGGGGCACAAGCCGGGGGACGCCCTGGATGCGGTGCCGAGCCATCACAGAGTTACCATGACAACCAAAGTTATTTTGTTCATCACTAACACTCGACAAGCTAGTGAGGATTTGTTGTCATCCTCAAATCTCAGATATTAATATTATTCCAAGTCCCTGGTGCTTACTTAACGACATCACAAACCAGTCCATATGTAGCCCCGCCCCCAAATCAGTTCTATATAGTAGTACTGAGAAACACTCAGGCATGGCACAGACGAGGGGTGAGATGGAAAAGATGCTATCTAACCTTGCAACCTTGATATCTTTTGTGTACAAGCTCTTGTTAAACACTGTAATATGCTGGAAACCGAAAATACGCCAAAAAACATCCTTTAGTGTCATAAATAAATAACGAAAATCTATCTTTGATGTTAGTATCTTTGACTGAGATAACATGTAACCTGTTTATAGTTAACATCTGTTAGATAGATTTCTCAGAGATGCAACAAAATATCAGTCAACAATGATGAAAACGTTGCAGTGGTTCGAGTTCCTGCTACAAGTTCTGCTAACTGGGAAGAGGACCTCATGCGGGGAAAAGTCTGAATTTGTCTGAAATAAGAAATCAATATTTAAATGTCACGGTTTTGAGGTGTTCAGGGGTATAGTGCTGCTTTATATATAGAACCGTTGCTTGAACAGTTCACCGAGTGGATGTGACGAAGCATCTGGGGATCTGCTCCTTCACATTCCAGGCGCTGAATGCACATTTAACGTTTCTTGTAAAAACTCTTCTGCCTGTAAAAAAAACAAAAAAAAAACAACACCACAAGTTATCATCAAAGGCAGGATTCCAGACATGATCAATAACAAAAAAGTGTAATGAAGGGAAGTGAGGTTTTCACTGGGAATATTGGAACCTTTTCATTGGAACATCTGTCTAGAATTACATCTGAAATTAAAATTTGGGAATATTAAGATGTGGTTTTAATACTCGCGCACATAATGAGCTCCATACAGCACGGGGAGTAGACCCGCTTCCCCACTGGTCCCTCTGGGAACTCTGCTACTTTAAGGTGTTTTCACACTTGGTCCTTTTCTGCAGTCTGAGCCCGGTTCGCTGGATTTTGGTCCCGTGTGTGGACAGTCCAAACCATCTCAGACCCTTTTAAAGCGAACCGAACCGAGACCATCTTTTCGAGGTGGTCCGAGTCCAGTTTGTTTTCAGCTTATGATACGGTTCTCTAACATTGTGTGTGAACACAGATCACTCCGGCTCGCTGGATTTTTCCGGATCAAAGAATTCTCACTCAGTAAAACTCGTGCTACTCAACATGTCTGCTTCTGCTAGAAGAGGGTTAGAGGTAATAGTGTTGGTTTTGTTACTTGCGTATATAAAATGATCGTTTTGCAGAGTTAACTTGCTCTGACCCAGCAATAAACAACGCTATTATTTTGTGTTATTATTTTATTTCTTTCATTTTTTTTAAATGATTGCATTCTCCATTTCTCTTTTGTAATTTTACAAACGTTGTACAGGATAATTAGCACGTTTAGAGTCAGCCATGTTGTACAACACTGATGTACCCACCATGCACAGCACTGCAGTGTGGACCAGGACCCAAAAAGCAACAGTATGAACACTCCGAGGTCGGAGACCCCATTAGTGCTTAAGTGGACCAAAAAGGATCTCTTGCAGGGACAGGGACACTGTGAGTGTAAAGAGAACCGGGTCCTTTTTCACTTGGTCCACTTCAACTGGTCCGAGTTCGGTTAAAGAGGACTCAAGCGTGAAAACATCATAACTGCAGGGAATTCAGAACCAGGACTTAACGCTGCGAAAACAAGTTTAACCCAAACACCGACTCTGCAGAATCCACTGCTGTTTTCAGGAGAAGGTCTTCATTTAAACATTGTGTGGTTGACTATCAAGATTTGAGTTGAATTTAAAAACAAACAAACAAACAAACAACTTATGGTATTTACTGATCTATTTATTCATTCACATCAAATATAAATATGATCAGCTTCACATTCTGGATTAAGGCTTTACTCAAACAAAAGAAAGACCTGATTTCTGACCACACACTTACCAATGGAGAAAAAAAGCTATTAAACATATGATGATTTATAGACCTGGAATATTTTTAAGGCTAAGTCTTAAAAACACACACTATACACACATGCACACTATACGCATGTACTCGGCTGTTTAATACCTGGATGATTGTGGAGCTGTAATGAGTTCCGTATTGCACTGAATGGCTCTGAGCCGCCTGCACAGCCTTCAAACTAACGACCGTCACCATAAAATGGCCGCCCCAAACCTTTCCCCACCTAATTTCCCGTCGGGCTACAGGCTGTCGGCGTTTCCTGTGAAGTTCCTGAGGCGATCCCTGTGGCGTGGGACCGCGCGTTTACGGCGTCTTGGCCGTGTTTTTTCCGGTGTTGGTGTAGCGAGCTAAGGAAGGCGAATTTCTCTCCGCAGATGGCACACTGGTACGGCTTTTCCCCCGAGTGCATTCTCTGGTGCTGCTTCAGCGTGCACGTCCGGGCGAAGCTCTTGTCGCACTGCGTGCACTTGTACGGTCGCTCTCCGGTGTGCGTCTTGCTGTGCTGGTGCAGGGTGAACTGCTTCCTGAAGCTCTTTCCACACGCCGTGCACTGGTAGGGCCGCTCGCCAGTGTGGATGCGCCGGTGGCTGCGGAAGTGCCCGTGGCTGGAGAAGCTCTTCCCGCAGTCGGAGCACAGGTACGGCCGCTCTCCGGTGTGTGTCCTCTCGTGACAGAGCAGGTGGCTGGCTTGTCGGAAGCTCTTCCCGCAGTGCGAGCACTGGTACGGCTTCAGGCCGGTGTGGACGCTCTCGTGCGACCGGAGACTGTCCAGGCGTGAGAAGGTCTTCCCGCAGGTTTGGCATCTGAACGGCTTCTCGTTGGTGTGCGAGCGCTCATGAACCTTGACGCGTGGCGCGTGGCTGAACGTGCGCTCGCAGTACGAGCAGCGGTACGGTTTCTCCCCGGTGTGCGTCCTCAGGTGCGCCTTGAGGTTCCCCTTCGTCCGGAACATCTTTCCGCACTCCCTGCAGGGGAACGGTCTCTCGTCGCTGTGCGTCAGCATGTGTGCTTTGAGGCCCGACGAGCCGGCCAGGTTTTGTCCGCACACCTCGCACACGAAGCCGCTGACACCCGTGTGTCGACTCGTGTGCAGCTTCAGCTCGGCCGACGTCACGAACCCCTTCCCGCACTCGTCACAGCAGAACCTCAGCTCCTTCGCGTGTCTCTTCATGTGGTTCCGCAGGCTTGGCGCCGTACCGTAGCTTTTGTTGCACTGCGAGCACTTGAACAGTCTCTCTTGAACACCGCAGTCGCTCTTCGGTTCCTCGGCCTCCGTACGCGTCTCCTTAACGTCTCCGTTCACTTCAGAAACCTGGTCCTTACAGCTCGTCCCGGGTCCCGCGTCTTTCCTCGTTTGGGGTTTGAGTTTGTTAACACGTGGTTGTTTTCTTTCTGACGCAGGCGACCAATTTCCATCGTCGCTGTCAGCTGAAAGATGAGAAACGGCAGAGATTATCCGGATATATCTCTAATAAAGTCACGATAATAAACTCATGCATGATTGCTTATCTAAAGACATCAGGGACGAATAAACGAGGAACTGATGAATAATACTTTGTTTAATTAATGTTAAAGGTGAACAGAGAATTGTTCGACATCCAGCCAGACGTTGGAAAATTCCAGTGGCAGGAATTCTCTGTTCACCTTTAACAAGACGTGGTAACACATCTAACCGAGACGTCAGCGTGGCTTTAGAGCGCTTTCTTCTTGAGTTTTTTAGACAAGCAGAAGAACTGCTGTAGAAACAAAAAGACCTGGGATGATATTCATTACACCGTGCTCGTCATCGTTTCTGTCTGCTGCTGAATTTCTATAATGTGGCGTACTGCGGTATTTCCGCCCGATAACGGAGACGCCAGGTGAACCTTTCCATGCCCTACACGCCTGAGAACTTTAAACCAGGCGTGTTTATTTATTTATTTATATTTACGCAAGGGACACACTGTGGGGAATTACGTCCTCGTCGTTAGCGCTCGGTTCCCCGTCCTCCTCCTCCTCATTATTCGTGACGGGCGGGATCGGCTCCACGGTCCTACAGTCCACCAGCTTCACCGAGCACATGGTCAGAGGAGTGTGTGGTGCGCAGTCTACATCGGACTCCTCGCGCTCACCACACACACTCTGTGCCGAGTCTCGCACTTCTGCTGTGTTGAGATCAGATTTACACATAGAGCACAGCGCTGGCGAAGCTCCCGGCACCTCCTGAGAGGAAACATACACAAGACAGTGAGAAGATGACTGAGGAGATCTTATCTGATCATCTCTCACACACACACACACACACACACACACACACACACACACACACACACACACACACACCTGACGAGTGTTTATGGCTTTTTGTCGCCGTAACGATTCCTCCAGTGCAGACACCAGCTCTCTGAGCTCACACACTTCAGCGTGGAGGTGCGAGATGTCGGCCATGGACAGATCGGTCCCGACGGACACTGTGCAGGAAGATGGAGGATCACAGAGCAGGTGGAGCTGCAGGAGAGCTTCTCCTCCTCCGCCCACACACTCCTCCTCCATCGTGCTCTCCACTGCTTAACTGATGGAGAGATGGCAGACATTACAGCAGGAAAGATCAGAAAGTCGTGATTAAATCCCGGGTATTAACCAACAAACACTCACACACTCACTCACTCACACACATAGACAGACAGACAGACAGACAGACAGACTCACACACTCACTCACTCACTCACACACACAGACAGACAGACAGACAGACTCACACACACACTCACTCACTCACTCTCTCTCACACACACACACTCACTCACTCACTCACTCTCTCTCACACACACACTACAATTTAAAAGTGTTTCTATAAATCTATGATTTTTCACTTACGTTTTTAATTATAAATCCATCATCTGCAGTGTGTGAGTGTTTCTTGACTATTTTTAAGCCCCGCCCACTAATCATCCATACATAAAAATAAAAATACACTGAATTAAAACAACAACCTAAAAATAAACTACACGTCCCATGAACCTCAGCGTGTAACCAACCATATCCCTCACAGTACTAAAGCATCTTTCATTTATAATTTAATAAACTCCTCATTTTATAAACACAATAAAACAACATGTGAAACGAGTCTTGATTAAACATCTATAACAGATCTGTGTGTAAGTGATTATCTCCTGATTATTTATACAGTAATGATAGCCAATCAAAACCTTCACAACACCGGACAAAAACTTCAATATTTATATTCAACATTACCCGAAAGAAGAGAAGTTTATTCTCAGGTCAGTTTCACCATAACAACGCTTCTTCTGCTGCTTCTTCTGCGACGCTGCTGTTGCGGAGGAAACCAGCGCTGAAGCGCATCATCTCCCCCTGCTGGTACTGAATATGAACTGCAATACACTGCATTTGTCCTTAATAACCTTTACATTTCTTTAAAAGCCTTCCGGATGACTTTGTTCTCAAAGAGAAAAATTAAGATTTTGTATTTTCCCCAGCTTATCCAGCTCCTATGAATTGAAGTGTTATTTTTTTTTTTTTTTTTTTTTTTTTTTTTTTTTTTTTACACCTTCATCTATCTGTAAGGTATATAGTGTATAAGTGTAATCATGTACCTGTGTTGTTTTTGCTCGTCATTTAGTTAAACATCATTAAATGACTCTATATTAGTGAGCTTAGTTGCAGTTATCTCACTGGCTATTGTTAGATACTAAATAAATAAGTAATTGTGTAAGCAAAATGTATTTATTATTCTATACATATTTAAATTCATTTCAGTCGGGTGAGTGTGTACTAGCACAGCTGTGTATTAATAAGATTAAAGTCTGTTTTAGCCCTGCTGAAAAAACACAGTAGAAACCATCACACAAATTCTGATGGTTTCCACTGCAAATACTATTAAAAACCATCAGCCTTTAACCATTAAAACCATTACAAGATATACTATAGTATAACTATAGTTTCCATTATGTAGTAGGACATAGGTGCTTAATGGTATCCACTAGAGACAACACACCACTAATAGAAGTAGATCACCAGTAGAGACCCACAGGGACCATTACAGTTTCCACTAAAACCAATACAATTCCTATTATACCCATTAAAACTGTTACACATTCTATGAGGTTTCTATTTGGGGTTTTGTTCAGCGGTGAGTGTATTTATAACATAAAAAAATGATGATAAAGTGAGCCCACAGAGACCGACCGATAGACCGATAGATTAGACAGACTGACAGATTAGACAGATAAACCGTGTTGTAAATCTTTCTGGATGACAATCAAAATACTGAAATTTCATCAGAACAAGGATAAAAACTCGACGACCTAAAGAACAGACAGGTGTACATCAGGAGTGAGCAGAAATCACTTTCAACTGAATTGAACTTAAAGGATTAACTCATGTATCTTTTAACTCATAATGAGGGGAAATAATCCCACAACAGATTGAACTCAGCAGTTTATCTGATAAGTAATAGGTCATATTTTGATGTTTTATCAGCGGAGGTGAATAATAAATCATGAATTAATGTGTCCGGGAATTCTGAAGCGACACTTTTGCGTTGACAGGATCTGTTCAACTCTTATTTTGTACTTCCGCTTCCGGTATAATCCGGAAATCACAATCGGCTGTTAGTAATCTGCGCGCGCTCGCGTGTGTGTTTGTGCTGAGCTGGAACTTCTCTCGCGCTGGCTGGGGTATGTAGTGTTTTATTAATTTATATATAATTATATATTATAATTAGTTTAAATCGTGTTTATATCGATATAAAAGCAAACAAGACTGCAGTTTAATCTTATAAACAGCACTGATTCTAATGGATTTATAACTGAATAAATTATATTAACTTTAACACCGCAGTAACTGAATTATTATTATTATAATTATTATTATTATTATTATTATTATTATTTTCATTTTCTTATCACGTGTTCCACCATTAAATGTTGTATTTATAATTACCACATACTGGAATTCTGCTGTTGTTTGTAAAGTAACTCAGATTGGAAAACACTGTAAAAGTTACATAGTAATAATAAATGAATTCGCTTCTGGGGTTTTTCTTGTTTGTTTTTACATCAAAAAGAAAAATAATGAAAAGTTAGTGTTCTATGTCACAGGATTCATGTAAAAAAAAAAAAGTTTGACTAAAAAGACTGTTTCGAAAGCGTTATTGACTTACTGTTCACTGGGATTCATTTATAGAAACGTGTACCTCTTAAAATGGGCGTGTTCTGAATTAGAAGGGGGCGTGTTCTGAATTAGAAGGGGGCGTGTTCTGAATTAAAAGGGGCGTGTTCTGAATTAAAAGGGGCGTGTTCATCCTGAACTCTTTTGAAGAAATCTGAAAAACTTCAGAATGAATGCAGTTTATTTACGTGACGTTTGAGAATGATGATAACAGGAGATCTCTAGTGAGAACTGGAGTGACGTTTCCTTCTCCAGCATTATAATCCAACTTCACACTTTTAATGTTTAATAATAAACTAAACCTGTATAAATGTTTCTTTACAACATGCTTGTGTCTGATCCCGCCCAGCTCCGGATTTTACTCCCATCGGACCACCAGTTTAATGAGACGAAGGCAACTCATTTACATGAACAGCATCTTATTAAGGAGAGAAACACCAGAGTGTGTGTTGTGTTTGTTTTCACACTGCAGTAATTGTTTGGTGAGGTGTGTGTGTACATGTGTTGTTGGATCTCCACTAATAATGTTGTTGTTGCAGAATGATGTCAGTGGAGCGGGTGCGGTGGTGTGACAGTGACGGAGAGTTTCCAGGAGAAATGGTGATGTTTATGCAGTCAGTCGCTCTGAACACTGATCTCTCCATGGAGGACATCGAGCTTCTCCACACTCAGATCACTGCACTGAGGGAAGAGGTGGCTGAGCTACACCACAAATTATTAACACACCACCCAAAGGTGGAGCTACAACACCAGGTGAGGGGTGGAGTAGAGCTTTATCACCAGGTGAGGGGTGGAGTAGAGCTTTATCACCAGGTGAGGGGTGGAGTAGAGCTTTAACACCAGGTGAGGGGTGGAGTTAGAGCTTTAACACCAGGTGAGGGGTGGAGTAGAGCTTTATCACCAGGTGAGGGGTGGAGTTAGAGCTTTAACACCAGTGGAGGGGTGGAGTTATCGCTTTATCACCAGGTGAGGGGTGGAGTAGAGCTTTATCACCAGGTGAGGGGTGGAGTAGAGCTTTATCACCAGGTGAGGGGTGGAGTAGAGCTTTATCACCAGGTGAGGGGTGGAGTAGAGCTTTATCACCAGCTGAGGGTGATATAATGAAAAAAACCCACATGTGTATATTGTGATTTTTCAGCAGGCGGTGTTGTGTCCTGGAATGAAGACTGAACCGAATCCTTTCCTAACGGAGCAGCAGGAATATCTCGCACTGAAACCGGAATTCTGTTCAACTTCCGAGTGTAAAACTGAACCACATCACACACACTTCCACCATGAAGACCTACACACACTCACACGGGTGGAGGACCTGCATGCTGTTTTTAAAAGTGAACCTGAGCCACTGGAAATCTCACACACTACACACACACACACTACACACACTACACACACTGATGAACACACACTACACACTCGCAGGAACTCGGACATGAAACATGTGGCTGAAGAACCGAGTCTGAAGAAGGAAGAACATGAAGATAATTGTTGCAGAATGATGTCAGTGGAGCGGGTGCGGTGGTGTGACAGTGACGGAGAGTTTCCAGGAGAAATGGTGATGTTTATGCAGTCAGTCGCTCTGAACACTGATCTCTCCATGGAGGACATCGAGCTTCTCCACACTCAGATCACTGCACTGAGGGAAGAGGTGGCTGAGCTACACCACAAATTATTAACACACCACCCAAAGGTGGAGCTACAACACCAGGTGAGGGGTGGAGTAGAGCTTTATCACCAGGTGAGGGGTGGAGTAGAGCTTTATCACCAGGTGAGGGGTGGAGTAGAGCTTTAACACCAGGTGAGGGGTGGAGTAGAGCTTTATCACCAGGTGAGGGGTGGAGTTAGAGCTTTAACACCAGGTGAGGGGTGGAGTAGAGCTTTATCACCAGGTGAGGGGTGGAGTTAGAGCTTTAACACCAGGTGAGGGGTGGAGTAGAGCTTTAACACCAGGTGAGGGGTGGAGTAGAGCTTTAACACCAGATGAGGGGTGGAGTAGAGCTTTAACACCAGGTGAGGGGTGGAGTAGAGCTTTATCACCAGGTGAGGGGTGGAGTTAGCGCTTTATCACCAGGTGAGGGGTGGAGTTAGCGCTTTATCACCAGGTGAGGGGAGGAGTAGAGTGAAACCAAATCTGCGATTTTTAAAATGGTGTTTAAAGTGTTTTAATATTTGTGAATTATTTTGAAGTGTACAGCTGTATATAAAATTATTCACCCCCCTGTATAGAATCCCTCATGACAACACAAATATGCAGAACAGGTGTTGTCTCAAGCACACCTGATATAAACTAATCAAGGCCTTCATTAGTTGCAGCAGGTGTGCTTGAGCTGGAACACATGAAATACCTGAACTGGCTAGGGGCAGAAAATTCATGAAATATCCGGAGGGGGCAGAAAAAGGAAGATCTCAACGGCTGCAAGCAGCTTTGTGAGAAGGCAGGTTGTGAAAAACCCTCGAGTGACTGTAAAAGACCTGCAGCAAGACCTGGTGTAACAGGCACTGAGTTTTCAGTGAGTACAATAAGGCAGAAGGTCCATGCCAGAACTCCAAGACGTTCACCACGACTGACCCAAAAGCACAAGAAAAGTCTCTCAGAATCATATAAATAATCCACAACTTTTCGGCACGATGGATCAGCGGTATGTCTGGAGGAAGAAGAATGAATAAAGAACACTCTGTCCACAGTCGAGCATGGTGGAGGTTCAGTGATGCTCTGCGGCTGCTTTACATCCTCTGGCACTGGAAACCTGCAGCGTGTGGAAGGCGAGATGGATTCAGTGAAGTATCTGGAAATCCTAGGAGAAAACATCATGCCGTCTGTGAGGAAGCTGAAGCTTGGGCGTCATCGGACCTTCCAAACAGGACAACGATCCCAAGCGTACCTCAAATTCCACCAAGGCTTGGGTGCAGAAGAACTCCTGGAAGATTCTACAGGGCCATCACAGTCACCTGACTTGAACCCCATAGGGAATCTCTGGTGGGATGTGAAGACGACGGTTGCAGCACGCAAACCCAAGAATATTACTGAACTGGAGGCCAGTGCTCATGAGGAACGGGAGAAGATTCCTCAGGAACGCTGCAGAAGCTCTGCACCTCGTTTACAGCAGGTCATAACAGCAAAAGGTTCTCTCCTAAGTACTAAAGATGATTGCCATGAGGGGGGTGAATAATTTTGAGACTGGAGAAGTCATTATAATTTACATTTTCAGTTGAATTTGGGGAAACCACTTCAAGCGTTCGTCGTGTCGAACTATTTCAGTTGCTTTTGTTTGATGTGTTCATCACAAGCAGCTGGAAGTCTGTAGATTGTAGCAGTAAACCTGATCTGCGGTGAGGGGTGAATCATTCTGATTGCAACTGTATTTTGTAATCCTTTTTTTTTTTTTTTTTTTTTAAAGAAGTTTTAAAAAATCATTTCTATATTTTTTTTCATATGTTTAAATAGTTATTTTTAACATTTCTTATATTGAATTTTTTTCCCAGTAACTGTTATATATAATTTTTTTATGTTTATATTGTGATTTTTCAGCAGGCGGTGTTGTGTCCTGGAATGAAGACTGAACCGAATCCGTTCCTAACGGAGCAGCAGGAATATCTCGCACTGAAACCGGAATTCTGTTCAACTTCCGAGTGTAAAACTGAACCACATCACACACACTTCCACCATGAAGACCTACACACACTCACACGGGTGGAGGACCTGCATGCTGTTTTTAAAAGTGAACCTGAGCCACTGGAAATCTCACACACTACACACACACACACTACACACACTCGCATTAAGAAGTGTTCAGTGCAGCTGGTGGATTTCAGGAACTCGAACATCAAACACGCGACCAAAGAACTGAAGAGCCTGAAGAAGGAAGAACATGAAGATAATAAAACTGATGGTTTGAACACTTCTGGTAAGTTCCCGTCATGGTGACCACGAAGGTTCTAACACAAATCAGTAGAACCAGGCGTTTTTATTTATTCATATATCGACTGGTTTGTGATTAACCCACAGGTTTTTTGTTTCTCTCCTTCATGTCTTCCTGAAGACCCCGCTGATACGAGGAGCACATCTAACAAAACAAGAGCGAAAGATCTGGAACGTCACACCTCGAAGCTCATCTGTGAGGAACTCTCGGAGAAGCCGTTCCGCTGCTCTCTCTGTGACAAGAGCTTCACTTTAGAGTTCAATCTCCTCAAACACCAGAAGCTCCACGCTGGAGAGAAACCGTTCTGCTGCAAACGCTGCGGGAAAACCTTCACGCAGTTGTACAACCTGACATCTCACCAGAGAACACACACCGGAGAAAAACCCTTCCTGTGCAGCCAGTGTGGAAAACGCTTCTCTCAAGCCTCCAAGCTGAAAACTCACGGCAGAATCCACACGGGAGAAAAACCCTACGCGTGTCTGACCTGCGAGAAGCGCTTCTCCGATTCTTCCACGCTTAACAAGCACCAGAGAACACACACCGGA
>NC_030441.2:20054621-20057121 GCF_001660625.3 Ictalurus punctatus | reverse complement strand
TACACGCATACACACATACATACACACATACATACACACACACATACAGGCATACACACAAACATACACACAAACATACACACACACATACAGCAATACACATCCACACATACACACACACACATACACACAAACATACACACAAACATACACACACACATACAGCAATACACATCCACACATACACATAAACATACACACACATACACACACACACACATATACACAAACATACACACACATACACACACACACACATATACACACACATACACGCACATACATATACACAAGCATACACACATACACAAACATACACACACATACATATACACAAACATACATACACACACACACACAAACACACACACACACAGATACTGTGACTGAGCTGTTGCTATAAAACGAAAAGGTATTGGAACGAGCTGCTGTTATAGAAAACTAATCAACACCTCCTGACCAATCAGAATCCAGACCCCAGCAGCGCAGTGGAATATAAACCTGCAGTTTAAATGGAAAGGGAACTCTCTCCGCTTTTTCTTACCGTAATACCTCCGTTGTTCATCTTTAGCAAGCAGCGTAGCAATCCACAGCCCTATTCCTGAAGAACAACCCGTGATCAACACCACCTTCTGTCCCGGAGCAGCCATGATGTGTCCTGAGAGAGAGAAAGGCTGATGGAGTGATTAAAGTGAATCCCTAAGAGGATAAAGATTGAGAGTGTGGATGAGGTCACATGATTTATATTGGATTAGTGAACACACACTATTCACCTACTGAGATCTTCAGAGAGTGCAGCTTCACCTTCCCTACCTGCAACACCATCTCCACCACCTTCCCTACCTGCATCTCCACCACCTTCCCTACCTGCATCTCCACCACCTTCCCTACCTGCAACACCATCTCCACCACCTTCCCTACCTGCATCTCCACCACCTTCCCTACCTGCAACACCATCTCCACCACCTTCCCTACCTGCATCTCCACCACCTTCCCTACCTGCATCTCCACCACCTTCCCTACCTGCAACACCATCTCCACCACCTTCCCTACCTGCAACACCATCTCCACCACCTTCCCTACCTGCATCTCCACCACCTTCCCTACCTGCATCTCCACCACCTTCCCTACCTGCAACACCATCTCCACCACCTTCCCTACCTGCAACACCATCTCCACCACCTTCCCTACCTGCAGCTCCACCACCTTCCATACCTGCAGCTCCACCACCTTCCCTACCTGCAGCTCCACCACCTTCCCTACCTGCAGCTCCACCACCTTCCATACCTGCAACACCATCTCCACCACCTACACACACACACACACACACACACACACACACACACACACACCCCTAAACTTTTTCATCTGTGCAGAGCTTCTGGGGATATGTGTGGAATTCAAGAGAATTGATGCTTGTCATACAGAGAGAGAGAGAGAGAGAGAGAGAGAGAGAGAGTCATCTCTCTCTTTTTCTCCTCTCTCTCTCCGGCTAGGGGTCTGTCAGCCACAGCTCACTTTAACCATCAATCACCACACACGCACACACACACACACACACACACATACTGAGTGAATCTTGTGATGTTTAAGGTTTAAGAATCGTTTCATAACTCCTAATGAAACAGACACAAATCTCGTTTATTTGTGAATTCAATAACGTTTGTGAATGTCACTGCATGTATTTGTGGGTCGTAATCTGTTTGATTAGGAATTATGAAACTTCTCTCCGTGTAGATGTTATTCCACAGCTGCATGAACACCTGGAAGCTGAATACTGACACCTTCTCCTGAAGTTTCAGGAGTTTCGTGATGATGGTACTCGGGGGGCGGGGTTAGCCGCAGTGCTTGTTGCTGATTCGTCGAGCATAAGGAGCAGAAATACTCTTATTTATTTTCTGATCATATGCGCTTTATTTATTAACAGATTATTTGTTATATTTTTTAATTATATTTTATTTTGTCATGTTTAAATCAGCAATTCTCTGTGGTAGAAAATTGTGTTCAGGTATAAGCTGGTTACCAAACACCCTTCTTCCATCACAACGAGGTTAGCTTTACTGTCGTCATGGTGACCGATACACTCGTCTCCCACGTTTGTTGGAACACTTGTTCTTTTGGTTCCTTCTGTCTTTTCTTGTTGAAGGTGCAGAGGATAAATGACAGGATGCTATGGCTTGATAACCTACATTAAACCTGTGTGTGTGTGTGTGTGTGTGTGTGTGCCTGCCTCTAGGCGGAGAATAATCACTGGAATGCAGAACGTACATATTTTATTGGGTGGGCAGCTCAGAATCCTGTTCCAGCATGTTCAATGTACACACACACACACACACACACACACACACACACATCCAGGTTCAGTCTTTTTTTGTGCTAGAGGTGATATATAAACAAATCACTACAGGTGTTGTGGTATATCGATATTTCCGTATATCGTGATAATAAAAGCCGGTATAATAAAATGATCTTTTAGTGAAGCACCAAATTTCGATCTAAA
>NC_030441.2:20044621-20049621 GCF_001660625.3 Ictalurus punctatus | reverse complement strand
TCACTGTGTGTCTTTAAGCTCTCTCTAATACTCTAATCTGAAATAGTGTAATAGGATGTAATAAAGCCCCTCCCAGCGTCTATGATTCATTCATTGTTTACCAAAATAATAATATCAGCCTGATAATATAATAATATCATAAAGTATTCCATTAAGTGTGTAGTGGTCACTGCTTCAAAACTGTGTGTGTGTGTGTGCGTGTGCGTGTGTGTGTGTGTGTGTGTGTAATCAAATTTGAATGAATCTTCCATCATGTTATAGCTGAGATATTCAGACTGAATGAGTGACAAATAGACAGACGTTCAAGGTGGACATCCATCCAGGGTCACAGGGAGCCTGGAGCCTCTGCCAGGGATCTCGGGACACACGGAGGGGGACATCCTGGATTGGGCCCAACCCATCACACACACATTCACCCACACATTCACACACTACTGATAATTTAGAGATGCCAATCAGCCTACAATGCATGTCTTTGGACTGGGGGGAGGAAACCGGGGTACCGGAGGAAACCCCCAAGGCACGGAGAGAACATGCAAACTCTGGGCAGAGACAGGATTCAGACCCTCAACCCCGGAGGTATGAGGCAAGTGTGCTAACCATTAAGCCACCATGCCCCCCCAAATAATGTCGACAGACAGACAGACAGACAGGTAACTAGACTGAATGTCAGTCTAACCGACAGATAGACAGACACAGACTGACCGACATACAGAGACAGACAGAGACACAGACAGATTGACCAAAAGACACACTGATGTCAGATAGACTGGTGTTCACACACTATCTAAAACAGATAGATGACTTCATCACAAGAGTATCAGCTAATCACACACACACACACACACACACACACACACACACCTCTGAGTTCATGTGCTTCCTGA
Organism: Ictalurus punctatus; assembly: GCF_001660625.3. Lineage (NCBI taxonomy): Eukaryota > Metazoa > Chordata > Actinopteri > Siluriformes > Ictaluridae > Ictalurus > Ictalurus punctatus. Next base: position 20,048,734 of record NC_030441.2, on the reverse strand, counting down.
CCGAGATCTTTCTGGAATGTTCTGTGTGAACTCTATAGAAGAGCTACAGGTGTTCTTCATTCCCTCGTTCTCCTCACCAGTCTATAAACAGATGCAGGAGCCTCGGTCTGACCACTTTAACTCCACACAGTGAACTCGGAACCTTGCACATGCTCCAACGTTAAACACTCTCCACCACTGTGCAGATCCTCCTTGTTATTATTAAACACTTAAAACAACAATTACATTAAAACCCTTCTGGAAAAAAAACAACAGCTTTCTCTGTAATGGCCTGAATGTGTTCCAGATGGTTCTGATGGTTTATCTATGATAATAAACGATGGTGTAATCATCTAACCACCGAAACCAGAAAACCCCTAATAATAACCTTCAGTAATTTAATGGAAACCATTAGAGAGATAATGGAGTATAAATGCTACTGTAGTGAAAAATGTATTAAAGAAACTAGATAGGTAAAGTTCACACAACAGACTTTGATGTTGGCTTGACAAAGTTTAAAATCTTTATCAGTGTGAAATCTGAATGTAATGTGAAGTTTTAAGAAAGAAAGAGACAGATAGGGTGCCAATACCTGTAGAGTTAGATAGATAGATAGATAGATAGATAGATAGATAGATAGATAGGGTGCAGAACTGTAGAATTGGTCAGGTAGAGTGCCAATACTTTTAGAGCTGGATGGATAGCTAACTGTGAGTACTGTAATTGGTGTGTATCCTGCTCTACCACAAATGCTTTAATCCGGTCTTATAACTGGGGCTTTCTGAGAACCCAGGACAGTATTAAAGTGATAAAACATTGCGCATTTTCAGTAAGAGCTTGGCTCAAACCAGACAGAAATGGCTTTAGAAGGTTTTAAGGTCCCGGGTCGGTTTGTAGACATTCCAAGGATCCAAACTGGCTCAAGAAAATTCCCAAGATTTGAAACTGCCGTCTAGAAGTTTCCAAGATTCCAAACTGCTTTAAAAGAAACTCCAAGGTTCCAAAGTGTCTCCTAGAATGTTGCAAATTCCATACAGGCTTCTAAAAGGTTCCAAACGGGCTCCTAGATGGTTACAAAGTTCCAACCAGACTCCTGGAAGGTTCTGAACTGACTCCTGGATCATTTGCGTGGTCAAACTGGCTCTAGAAAGTTCCCAGGGAACAAATTGGCTTCTAAAAGGTTCCAAGATTCCACACCAGTTCCTACATGGTTCCATGGCTCCATTCTGGCTCCTGGAAGGTTCTTGTTTGAAAAAGGTCCTTTACAGAACTGTTGTTAAAAGGTCTTGGAGATTGTATTTATTTATTTATCTGTGTGTGTGTGTGTGTGTGTGTGTGTGTGTGTGTGTGTGTGTGTGTGTGTGTGTGGTTTAATTAGAAACCTCGACGTGTGGAAACAGTGAGGAATAAGCACATGGCTCTGTGCAGGGAGATCTATGGTGACCTTTAACCGTGGCATTCAGTGTGTGATATGGAAAATCAGAACATACCAGCAAGGTTCTGTCTCAACACGTTCAGAAATGGAGCTCCTGCAGAAGACACACGGGGGAGGGGAATGGGGGGCTGGGGGGGGGGGGGGGGGGGGTTTAGCAGCCATGACAGCAAAATTACACACATTATTCAGGAAGACATTAATATGATTAAGTCATACAGGAGCGTGTCATGGCTTCCTGAGTATTCCATTTAATCTAAAGCATAATGCTAATGATATAACTGTGTACTAGCTTTGTATGTATGTATGTGTGTGTGTGTGTGTGTGTGTGTGTGTGTGTGTGTGTGTGTGTGTGTAGGAATGATAAAGTTGTAATATTATAGTGCTAGTTCAGTCCTGAATTCCTCACTGTAAGCTGACTGAGAACATCGCCTGGACATGTTAGAGCCTTAAACCAGCGGTCATGAATCTTCTTTCAGGAAATCAAATACTGGTAGATGTGTGGGGCATCACACACCCTGTTTATTTATTTATTTATTCATTTATTTAATTGAGAGGTGTGTTGCTGGTCTGTTTTTATCTGAAATCAAACTCAAATGATGTATTTTACATTAGGGACAGCACTAAAGCCTTATTCTGAAGGTGTTAAGTTTCTCAGGGTGATGTTCATTAAATATCAGTGTGTGTCCTCGATAAACCTCGATAAACCTCAATAAACCTCGATAAACCTTGATAAAGACATTCAGGTTGGCATCCCTGAGTTTGTGAGTTTGTGTCATGCTGGAACATCTCAGCAGCTCAGTGGGAATTTGCTCTTTGGGGGAAAATTCCGGACAAATCCATGAATTCTAATCCAAGCGCTGATTGGGGGTCAAAACATCAGCAGATGAGGTGACAGTCCCTCCACGGTTTTTTGGTCTCAGAAATAAACACAAAATAAAGCCAACTACGTGATACTCCGAGGAGCTTTAAAATCACAGCAGATTCGGGCCGAGGCGCATCATGTGACGTCATCACAACATGCTTTCAGTCAAAGCAGTCTTCCATTCAGGTGCGTCGAACGTGAGTACAGCTTAAAGGTCTCTTTTACCAACAAACACCACTGAGAAAACTGCAGCTTCGCCAATTCAAGTAGTTTTCCACAAAAAAAAGCACAAAAAAACTCCACAACTTGCGTCGCAAATTCTGAGACAACAAAGGCGCAGCAGAATCGCACGTTTTTGGCCGCAACAATCACAAAAAACTCTGTGAAGTCCTGTACGGACTGAATTTAAACAAGGATCATATCTATATATAAATATAATCAGAAACGAGGAAAACAGGTGAGGGTCTAAACCTTATATTTCTGAGGTTAAAGATTTTTCAACAGCGTCCTTCCTCATATCGTCTCAGGGAGTTTTTCCTCACCACCGTCACCTCTGGCTGTCATTAGAGTCATATCAGCGCAAACCAGTGACTACATTTCCCATCCTGCACTGCGGCCTACAAACATGGCCGCCAACACTCACATTCATTCTAATCACGCAAACCTGCATCCAATCTCACACGCTCACTCCACAGTATAAAGAGACTGTTTGAACACAATGACTTTGTGAAGTATTGAGCGTTCTCACCTTACCAGGTGTTTGTACCCTGTTCTTCGTTTTGATTCATGGTCTTTGATCTTGTTTCTCGTTCTCGATTCTTGCCTTGCCCTGTCCATGCCTGTTTACAGATCGCCTGACCCAGTGCCTGTTATTTAACCTCGCTACTGTCTCATGATTTGGATCTGTCTGCCTGCCTCTCTTTATTAAAAGCTCTTATCTGTACTTGCATCTGTCCTAACCTCCATTACATGGATTACGTAACAATTTGGGATAAATATATGAATGTAATATTTTTATCTTGAATTTATATATTTCTGTAAAGTTGCTTTGTGACAATGTCCATTGTATATGCTCTATAGAAATAAAACTGAATTAAATTGAGTTGAATCCTGATTAGTAGGAGAAGACCTCAGTGAGTTTGTGTCAGGAATCAGGTGTCAGGAGTCAGGTGTCAGGAGTCAGGTGTCAGGAGTCGGGAGTCAGGAGTCGGGATTCAGGAGTCAGGTGTCAGGTGTCAGGAGTCAGGTGTTAGGAGTCAGGTGTCAGGTGTCAGGAGTCAGGAGTCAGGTGTCAGGAGTCAGGTGTCAGGAGTCAGGTGTCAGGAGTCAGGTGTCGGGAATCAGGTGTCGGGAGTCGGGAGTCGGGTGTCGTGAGTCGGGTGTCGGGAGTCGGGTGTCGGGAGTCGGGAGTCAGGTGTCGGGAGTCAGGTGTCGGGAGTCAGGTGTCGGGTGTCGGGAGTCGGGTGTCGGGAGTCGGGAGTCAGGTGTCGGGAGTCAGGAGTCAGGAGTCAGGTGTCGGGAGTCAGGAGTCGGGAGTCAGGTGTCGGGAGTCAGGTGTCGGGAGTCAGGTGTCGGGTGTCAGGAGTCAGGTGTCGGGAGTCAGGAGTCAGGTGTCGGGAGTCAGGAGTCAGGTGTCAGGAGTCAGGTGTCAGGTGTGGATTTAATGATGGTTAAACACATATGAGATGTACGACAAGGGTTGCCAAGTTCATTTTCACACCAATCCGGGTTTCAAGACGCTGTTGCAGGAGAAAATGATTAAGTTTTGGGCTTTTTTAATTGTTCTTCCATGAGATGATTTCAAATGGATCCTATAATCCACCGCAGTCATGGACTA